>NW_024068292.1:0-186178 GCF_009389715.1 Phoenix dactylifera
CAGAGAGTAAGGTCCTAATTAAGTAACCACCTTTGAGCTTGTCTAGACTCCAATTAGATCAATTAATTAAATATGGCTAGCTCAATGTATCGTTCATTCTCGATTGATTTAGGAAGGTTTTAGGTCTCTTGGGATTTACATCTAATGAAACCATCTACCCCATACCATATGTCATTCGATTTACATCTTATGTAAATGTCACATTGGCTCAGGTTTACATCCTATGTAATTATGAAACCCTTTCATATATTATGTGATTACATCTTATGTAAATGACATAATTGTTTCAGTTTACATCTTATGTAAATGTTCTATTGTTAATGGTTTTATTTACATCTCATGCAAATAAATTTTTGTTTAACTAATACATACATCTCATGCATACATTATTTTAAACATAACCTTAAACAAGTATGAACATTATGATTACCATATGCATCTCATGTATATTTTTAGATCTGAAATTTTAAACCTTTATGCTATTCTCTGGATTTCAGATCATGCATTACTTGATTTAAAACATTGTAATCTAATTGCAATTCTAAAATAATTTGCAAGATCATAGCAAATAAAAATCTGCATGCTGAAAATTTCAGCAAGCATAATTCCTTTAAAAATCAGATTAAAAATATGGTAATCAATCCTTAGGTCCTAATCATGCTCCCTAGAACCATGGCTTTGATACCACTGCTGAGTTACGCCCCATTCGATGTGACGTTCGCAGCGGAATTCGAACGGGACGTCGTTCATTGCATGAACGCGCCTCGGATCGTAGAATTTAAAAATTTCTGGATCCAAATTCAGAAGATCTTTGAATTCATTAGGGAGGGGAGATTAGGATCTAAGGAAGGTTGATTAAGATTCATAAAACTGAAACTAAAATCAGAAAAAATTAATTTGAAGATCTCATCTTCAAAAATTCTGCAGGTGAAGAACACCGTACCCTGATGATCTATCTAGGTTCCTATTTGAGCCACACAATTGTCCGGCCTCTACGGGTATCCACACAAGGATCTAATCATCTGAGATAGGATCTTACCGGAGTGCTAGCTTCTTGCAAAAATCTCTCATGACTATCATATAGATTAGAAGATAAAAATCTACAACATACCTCCTTAAAGAAGAACCCTTTCTTCTTCAACCTTTCTCGCGATGGAGGAAGAGGAAGGAGGAACCTTGCACATGGATCTTCCTTGCCTTGCTACCGTGGAAGAAGTGGAGGATGAAGACCCCTTGCTGCCGTGGAGGAGGAAGAAAGAAGAGGAGGCATGGAGAGGAAGAGGAGAGAATTGATTCATAACTTCTCCCTTGCTACCCTTTTATAGATTGGATTTAGGGCTCCTCCTAATCTTATTAGGAGTATGGGACTATAACCGACCATTGGATTAATGCCAAGTGTCCAATCCTTGTGCTCATAGATGCATGACATATGTCTATTTAATCAATTGATTAATTTTCTAATCACATTAGGATTTCTAATCTCATTAAAAAAATTAATTGATTTGGGAGCATGCATCCTACGACGCCATGTGGACTTTAAAGTCCGCATAGTGCGAACATGACTTAAGTCATATTCATCCTATGACGACATGTGGTCTTTAAAATCCGCACAAACCTTGGTTTAATCAAATTGACCCAATCATGAACCCAAATCAATTTGGGTCGAACCCAATTTGATTTGGCCCATTAAGTCAGCCCAATTGCAATCCAATTGCAATCAATTCCACTTAATTCTTCTTCCATTAACTCACTAACACCTAGTGGGTTAATTCAATCACCAATCATATTGATGATTGATTTCTATTATGATTCCAAATCACAATTATGATAGTCTGACTAATTAAATCCTCTATGTGTGTGACTCCGTAGGTTCTATTCTGACTGGTAGTGAGACATATTAAGATCTCCATCTCAATATTACTGAAACTCCTTTCAGTGGACTGAAACGATTTCGGTTCTACTCTTAGGGTTCACTAATCACCAAGTGAATGCCTTCGAGTTTCACAATCCACTAGTGACACCTAGCAGTATGTGGTGGCAACCCAGCAGAATGGAATATTTGAACCTCTTGGTGCAGTTAGCGTATGATACAGTCCCTCTATCATGGATTCCGATGTGATGGAGGTTATGGATATCTCGTCAAATCCCATCGTCTGTCATATGTCAAATTTATATGACTTCCAGTTCGAGATATGGAAAACTCTTTTTCCAAAATACCTGGCCTGGAATTTATCGAACTCAGTCTCATAAATCATATAGGATCACTCCTAATCTATCAAGGTTAATAGATCCCATCTAGATGCAACCCTATTGCAAAATGAACCTACTGCAGCCAATTCGCACTACAAGGATCCGAATGACTAGGGCCCAAGTTCACATGCTCGTCAAACTACAGCAACCTCATAGTGAATAGCTGAGGCATCGCAGGTCAAAGGACCAGTCATACAACTGCAGCATAAGTAGTTACTGACGAGTGGATAGACATCCATGTGACTACTATCTTTGAACACGCTCAGTACCTTGTTTTCTAACAAGTACTTGCATAATCACTCCAGTATCTCTACACCGTGGACTCGAGACTCGTCCATCTGATTAAGTGATCTGTGCACTAATCTCAGCGGATCGATCACCGTCCCTCGTGATGGATCCATCGATCAGGAGCATTTAGAAATTAATTCCTAATGACACATGCCTCAAATTCTCAACTTCTTGAAATTATGTGTCATCATCTATTAATTTCTTGGACGATTCATGGATACATACAAACATGAATGAAAAATAAATTATCCAATCTTATTTATTAATAAGTGTCAAATTACAACTTTATGCCCCAAATTACAAATATGCGTCAGCCACGTTGGCTTCTAGGGCATACTTCTAACAATCTCCCACTTGCACTAAAGCCAATCAGACATATATTTAAGTCCCATTTTTTCAAGATGGACTTCTAATTTTTTCTGACTCAGCTGCTTGGTGAATGGGTCCGCCATGTTATCAGTGGAGTCTACTCTCTGCACCTCTACATATTTCTTTTCGAGGTAGTCGCGAATTAGATAAAATCGCCGCTCTATATGCTTGGACTTCTGGTGAGACCTCGGCTCCTTAGCCAGTGCTATGGCGCCGTTGTTGTCGCAGAAAAGGGTTATGGCATCTGATGATATGACTCCTAGCTCTTCGACAAACTTCTTGTACCAGAACGCTTCCTTCGCAGCATCCGATGCAGCAATGTACTCTGCTTCCATGGTAGAATCTGCAATAATCAGTTGCTTGGAACTCTTTCAATTTACCGATCCTCCATTGCATAAGAATACATATCCTGATATAGACTTTCTATCATCAGGGTCAGTCATGAAGTCTGAATCAGTATATCCTTCTACCTTTAACTCTGTGCCTCCCTCAATAACCAAAAACATATCCTTAGTTTTCTCAAGTACTTAAGGATATTTTTCACAGCTATCCAGTGCTCCTCGCCTGGATTTGACTGATATCTGCTCGTGACACTCACAGCATGGGCTATATCAAGTCGAGTACATAGCATGGTGATGACCCAAAGATTGATTTTGATGATCACAAAACCTTGAAGTATAATTACTAATATTTGTGTTGCAAGAAGAAAGATAATTTGTTTTGCAAGGAACATAGCAAGTTGGAAAAATACAAGAAGGTCTCAGAAGCTCTCAAGAAAAGTTGGAAGAAAGCTACACTTCATTGGCCCAAAGTTTAAGTTCAAAGGATTCAAGTTGGAGGGACAATTCTAAAGAAAAACTCAAAAGAACTGTCCTCAAGTCGACTCCTGGAAGCTCAGAGTCGACTCTGGCACTCTGAAGTTTCAAGGAACAGTGGTCGAGTCGACTCCGAGACTCTGCGAGTCGACTCCAACTGAGAATAGATGAAAAGACAGAGAGTTGATTTTCAGCACTACAGTGCTCGAGTCGACTCCTGCTTCAGCGCTACAGTGCTCGAGTCGATTTCCAGCTACAGTGCCGGCAGACTCTACTTCAGCCGAGTCGACTCCTACTTCAGCCGAGTCGACTCGTACTTCAGCCGAGTCGACTCGAGCATGCTGGGAGGCATAACGGCTAGTTTTTTCTCAACTTCAACGGCTCTATTTTTGTCTCTAATGGATAGATCTTTGTTTCCACACCATCCAAAGCTATAAAATCAAGGGAAGAGCTAGGGAGAAGTTAAGGAAATGGGAGAGAACACATAGGGAAGAGATTTCAAAGAAATTTCTAGAGAAACCTTCCAAAAGCACAAAAGGGCCATTCAAAGCAAAAGAGAGTGAAGAAGAGCATCCGAGTGAATCCCAAGGCTTCCTCTCCAACTGTGTGCTGCCTCAGTAATCCTTACCTCGTGCGAAATCAGAAGAGGGTCAAGTAAAGAAGAAGCCGAGTTTCTTCATCTACAAAACTTGTTTGAAGGCTTCTTCTCTTTACTCTATTTGTTTACATTGTTATATCTGCTTGTTTAAGAAGCTTGTATTTGTTTTAAACTCTTGTTCTAACATCTTGTAACTTGATTCAATCAAGGGATTGAATCAAGGGGTTAAGGTTTGTTGGTGAGCCAAAGGAAAAACCAATGGTGTAAGGTTGTGGTTGGTGAACCGGGAAAAAACCAACTGGGTTTGATTGTGAACCCGAAAAAATAATCGAGTGGTTCTAGTCGGTGAGCCTGTGAAAACCGACCGAGTTCGTTGTGATCTCGTGAAAACAATAAGTTAGGTTGTGAGCTTGTAAAATAACCGGCTGTAATCTGATGGAAGAAAAAAAAAAAAAAAGGGGGGATTATAGTGAAATTCCTAAGAGGTTTTGGGAGTGGAATGTAGGTGCTGGGTGCACCGAACCACTATATTTGTTGTGTTTGTGATGCTTTCTGTCATTGTCTAATTCCTCACTTACTTACTTAGATAAATTGCTTGCTTAACTCTTATCCGCACATCCTTTAGTTGCGAGCATATTCAATTTTTAATCAAGTCTCATTCAATAAAACTGCATTAAGACTCATTGTATTGAATTGCATGCTTGGAAACTTAGAGTAATCTTTTATTGAGTCCGCTGCTTAATAGTTTTAATCTTGATAAGATTAAAATCAAACTGTTGCTAAGTTTAAATTCCACTGTGCATCTATACAACTTAGCATAATTAATTGAAAAGTTTTAGAAGTAGTATAAAAGTTTTAAAACCCAATTCACCCCCCTCTTGGGTTGTATCTACTGGGCAACAAGTGGTATCAGAGCAGGTGCTCTAAGTTAATTGTTGATCTCACGATCAAGAGCCAAAGATCATGACAACTCAAATAGATAGTTTTCTAGGAGAGGGACAATTAATTGATAGACCTCCACTATTTAATGGCATAAACTACACATATTGGAAAGCACGCATGCGCATTTTTATTCAATCACAAAACTATGATTTATGGAATATCATAATAAATGACCTTCACACACTCTCTCAATGTTAATGAAAAAGACTTAGCACAATTGAATGCTAATGCTATGAACATACTATATTGTGCTATCCATGAACTATATTTAATAAGATTTCTGCATGCTTATCTGCTAAAAAATCTGGGATACTTTAAAAATATTTATGATAAATCTCAGATTAGCTCACATGTGCTTCAATTACATACTAACAGTGAGACTGCAGAATCTCCACATCAGCCGAGTCGACTCCCAGTTTGTCCGAGTTGACTCCTAGAGGAAAACAGTCTGAAAGGCAGAGGCTCAGTTTTGGAGACCCTATGAACGAGTCGACTCCAAGTATTTTAGAGTCGACCCCCAAGTTAGCCGAGTCGACTCCAACAAGGCCCGAGTCGACTCCGAGGCAGATCAGTTCAAAAGACAGAGAATCGTTTTTTAGGCCTCTAGAACGAGACGTCTTCCGAAGATCTCGAGTCACCTCTCAAGTCAGTCGAGTCGACTTCAAGTAAACCCGAGTCGACTCGAGGAAGAAAGAACAACAAATAAAGAGTTCAGTGATGAAAACAAGGATCCATTCCCAAACACCGAAAGATTCAAAAGCTTCCTACAGACAAAGAAGAAGAGGAAGCAAGAAGAAAGGAAGAAAGGGATAAAAGTAAGAAAGCCTTGACCAAGGAAGAGTCAAGCAAGAAAATGAAAGTTAGGAACAACAATGATGATATTAGCTCCAAAGAACTACAAGAGGTAACTAACTTGTGCTTTATGGTACAAGAAGATAAAGTGAAATCTGAATCTACTTTTACATCAAATGATTTTCAAGAAGAATACTCTTATGATGAATTATTAAATGCTTTTCATGATTTGTATGGTGAATGTAGAAAATTAGCTATGAAGAATAATAATCTTAAGAAACTAAATCTGAAAATTTCAAAAGAAAGAAATTCTATTGCTGAAATACAAGACAAACTAAATTCTGAAAATGAAAGCTTAAGGTTAAATTCAGAACAATTGATTCAAAAAAATCAGAATTTAATTAAAGAAAATCAAAACTTAAGTGAAGAAATTAACCAATTAAAATCTTTTATTAACAAATTCACTATAAGTTCAGAAAGATTAAAAATGATGTTTGAAACCCAACATGTTGTTTTTGATAAATCAAAATTTGGCTTGACTCCTTCGCTTAGCAATAAATCCCTAAAAAAAAGGTTATAAATTCGTCAAGCAAATCATCAAAAAGGATAACATATTTCAAACATCAAAAGAATGGGCATAACAACTTTACCTATAGTTCTAGTACAATTAAATCAAATGGTAAAGTTATTACTATTAAACAGATTTGGGTTGCAAAAGGAACCCTATGTCCTAACTCTCAAAGACCCAAGCAAGCTTGGGTACCCAAAATGAAAATATGAGGATGTAGATGTAGGTGTGCCAAGATACCTATGGAACAAATAGAACTTTTATACAAATGGGTGTTCTAGACACACGTTAAAGAATGGAACTTAAAATATAATCAAGAAAAGCAATTAAAATAGAAGAAATAAATTCAAATTCCTCCATCTTTCTATGTTATACTTTACTTATTGATGGATACTTTGTTAATGATTAATCAATTTTCTTAAAATATCTTTTTGAGTCCTCTATATACTTGATTGAGAGGTTTTTTCCATGACATTATCTTTTATTGATCTTAGGCATGAGAATGTGTACTTGGTATATTTTTATGCATTATGAATACCAAGAGTAAAGAAACTACTTTTGGCATATAAAATTAACTCATGCTAGTATGTACTTAATCTCAAAAGACCTTGTCATTGGCTTACTTAGATTATCTTTTGAAAGGTCAAAGTTTGCTATGCATGTTAACTAAGAAAACAAACAAGAATCAGTTTCTAAATCTAAAGATATTGTTTCCATCACTAAGTTTTTCAAAAAGCTTACATTGGATTTGTTCTTGGCAAATAAAATTGAAGTATTTTCTGTATTTGCTAAATCTTGTAAAAGTGTTTCAAATGAAAAAGGTTTCCAAACTGTGAAGATAAAGAGTATCATGGCACAGTATTGAAAACCAAAATCCTGATAAGGTTTATATAGAAAATAATATTGAATATAATTATTTCAGCACCAAGGACACCATAAGTAAATAGGGTTAATAGAATCCTTGAAGAAATGAAAAAGACAATGTTGTATGATAGTCATCTACTTAAATGATTTTTGTTAAGAGCTATCATCACTGCTTGTCATACATATGGTGTCTATTAGATCTATTTTTGATGAAAACTCCTTTTGATCTTCTGAAAAATAGAAAATGAACTATTGCATGTCTTTCATATTTTTCAGTCCTACATGTTATGCTTGATATGTTCTTATGAAAATAATGCTAAATCTGATAAAGATATTTCTATCCTTGGATATCATTCATCAAGCAATGCATATAGAATATTCAATGAAAAGATCTAGTTGTAGAAATATCAATTCATTTTATTCTTTATGAGACTAATGATCTTTCATCAAGTCACTAAAATCAGATTATATATGTATATGGTTAATCTTTTTGCTTACATATAACAATCTGAAACTAAAACACCTTAAGAATGAAAAGATTATAATTGGTCAAGTTAAACTAAATCATTTTTTAAAGAGATAGAATTTGAAATCTTGCCGATAAAATCTGAAAACTTGTTAATAATTAGAACCAAATTGAGTTTTTCAGAAATGCACTTAATGAAGAAAAATTGGTGACTACTAAAAGATTCAATCAAGAAAAGATGAAATAGATCTTGATGAAATTCTTGCATGATTAAAAGTAAAGATCACCATTATCATTTGCTTGCTTTATGAGCTTTATATTCTGTCAAATGAATGTGTAGAATGCACTCCTATGTGGTTATTTCATTAAAAAAGAGATCTATGTAAAATAACCACCTTATTTGAAAACACTCATTACAAATATGATAAAGCAATATGATTTGGAACAAGCACCAAAAGCATGATATAAAAGCTTGAGTAACTTTTTTGATAGAAAGTAATAGTGATAAATCTATGCATCAAAAAGAAGAATTTGTGATATCTTATTTGCTCAAAGTATACATTGATGACATCATTTTTGGTTCTACTAATGAAGATTTATATGAAGATTTTACTAAGCTCATGCAAGGTGAGTTTGAAATATGTATGATGAATGAATTAACATTTTCTCTCGAACTCCAAATTAAGACAAACAAGAAAGGGGATCTTCATTGACCAAAGTTAGTCCACAAGAAAACTCTTATAGAAGATTGGCATGAAGAAGGTATGTCTATGACCCCATCTTGTAGAATTTGAAAAGGATGAGCAAGGTAGATCTATTGTTTTAAAGCTGTATTGAAGCATGATAGAATAATTATTTTATCATACAGCTAGTAGACCAGATTGTATGCTCATTATGTGCCCTTGTGCAAGACTTCAATCTAACTCTAATGAATCATATTTTATTGATAACAAATGAATCATAATCTGAATTTTGATAGAAACAACTGTTTAAGATAATTTGATTAAAACTTAGCTAGCATGTCTTATTGATAATTATCTTAAGCAAATAGAATCTAAGCTAAATTGATTTGAAAAAGAAATTGATTTGACCTTGATGAATCTTCTATTGCCTCACATGCTTGTCCTTGAACCATCTTGGTTAATGAAACTATCTCTTTAGTTCAAGTGACATGTGCTTGCTTATATTTAGGCAATCTCTTGAGTAAAGTGACTTCAATATTTCAATTATTGTCATATCTTATGTTGAGTCATCTAGTTAAGAAATAATGTTGGTATGAATATTTTGTATCTTGAAGAAACTAATGACTTTTCTTCAAGAAAAAAAAGGATTTTGTTAATAATGCACGATCCTTAAGCAAGAAAATGAAGAGATTTCAACTTGAAGGACACCTCCACATAAGATACAATAAACATTCACATGCAAATAAGAAAGGGAGACCTTCTTCAGCCAAAAGTTTACACATAAGAAATCTAGTAGGTATTTGACTTGAAAGAATGCAGAATGAATCCCGATATTTTAGATACCTCTCTCATAAATTAGCTGAGCAAAGTCAATAACTTAATCTTATTATGGCATGATTAAAGTCTTATTATTAATTTCTTGATGTCATGTCTATATATGTATTGATTGACTTTATGCTTTTAGAAATTGTTTCATGGTTTGCCCAAACTAAAATATATCTTTGCCTATGTCATAACCATTAAAATACACAAGTTTATGGCTTAAAATTTGATTTAAAAATAACTTGTGAGAAGCTTGAATTCCTTCAGCATAATGAAAATGTTGTTTGCATGATATACATCTATACGATACATAAGATTATTTCTTATTCTGCTCTTTCATGTAAATTACTTGAGAATAACAAAAGGGAGAGAGAGATAAAGAAAAGAAATGAATATTATTCAAAAAAGGTATCTAAGTAAAGACAAATACTCCAATCTTAAGGAAAAGCAAACAGCTTATATATTCGGCACATTTGTGGACTTGTGTGAGCATTCTTTTGAAAGGGATAAAATCGTGATTAATTACACTTAAACAGGAACAAGTTTAAAGTGAAACATTTTAACCTTTCTATATTGCTCATCATAGGGATGGTGCCAATGGGAGGCTAGTGGTAGTACCCGGCACTATTTGACCCAACTATTCGGTGTAGGGTATATTAGGGACGGCACAAGAGGGAGGCTAGTGGTAGTACCTCGTGCCCCTTCCAACTCCACCGGATAGGGAGCAAATAGAGTATAGAGCATAAGAAAGTAAAAACGAAAAAAAAAATCAAAATATTCGTTAATTGGTTAAGGAAAAAATTCAAAAAAAAAATGAGAAAATGAATGACAAAGTAAATGAAAGTATATAAGAAGAATCAAGTCAAGTTTTAATCACTTGAAACACACCTTAAGGATGAAATCAGTGCAAGATTATATTTAAATAGGGAGTTTATTTGAAAAGAATTGATTTTGATCCTTGACATGCTTGTTCTTAATATTTTAATGCATGACTTAACACATAATATATTTTGCATGTGGCATGATGTTTTGAATTATGGGTTCTCAATATTTTGTAATGCTCCATGCTTGGATAATTTGATTGAATGTTTGAAATACTACATAAATTTTTTTTGGTATTATTGAAAAGAAATTTCAGATTTGTCGTTCACAATCATCTTTGAAATCTGAAAGTTGAATAAATTTGTAAAAAGGAGAAGAGAAGGATATCTCTATTTAGGCAAAATGAATTGATTTTGTTTTATCTTTCAACTTGCCTAACTTTGGTACATAATGTTCTAATTCGTACCAAAACTCAACATTAAATACAAATATTCTGAATATGCTCTAATATGTTTGAAATATGTGTTTTCAATCAAATTTAAGATGAGCTACAATGTGGAAGATACATATCTCAAATTATAACTTTGAAAGCCTCCTTGAAAATCTTTATGAAGTTCAAAATCGATTTTGTATAAAAGCTTAAACTTAATTTAAAAATGCTTATATCGTTACATCTTTGTAACCTTAGTTATATGCTTCAATGATCGCATCATTCAGGAGAATAACTCAATATGATTCCTAAATAAAAATTTAACTTAAGAAAAAGAATTAATTTTGATGCCTTGGTTGATTGCTCCGATACGCATCTGAAACATATCATTTCTTATCTTTAAAGTGTACTAAAATTGAAATGATGTATTTTTCAATGATCTTGATTGCGAACAAATGTTTCTAAATATATGACTTTATTTTGATATTAAAAAGATTCATTGTATTTCATGTATACATTGCTGTGAATCTATGAGTAAGAAATTAAATTCTATAAACATTCACTTGAATGATCTTCTATATCCCTTTCTGCATGATTGTTGCTTCCATCACTAAAAGAAAAAGCTATTTTTAAAAGAGTGAATGATCTTAAAGCTAGAAACATTTCAGCTCACTCAAATGACTCTTAAAAGAAAGAAAATGTAATTGCTTTTGAAAGAAATTGAGCTTCAAATGAATTATTTTTTATTAATATTTCAGAATATTTTCTCAAAGATTAAGAGGAAGCATAACTTGTTCTTGAAAGATTAAAAAGAGTGATTGCTACAAATTTTGAATAATTCTAGATCACTTACATTCTTGATATCATAGAATTTCAGTTTTATTCACGCTTATCATCAAAATCTGAAATTCAACAAAAAGAAAAGAATAATTAAAGAAGAATGCATCTTTTGAGGGGAGCTTTAGATATTTAATCTAAATGCATTATGTATCTTATTCAAAAGTCACTTTCACTTGATGCATTCCTTGAATGTTTTATGGATTGATTTTGATGAACCTCTTTGTGTTGCCATTGCTTGCCTTGAGTTGAGTTCTATAAAGATTGTTTCAGGGAGAGATCATATGGAACTTAATCGCATAAATCCATAACTAAAGGAGAGAGAAAGAATACTAAATGAGAAGTGATCCTAATACTCTCCATTATATAAATATCTGAAATTTAAATATGAAAATCTCTGTAATACACCTTGAGGCTTACTATTTGGTTAATATATTTTGCATCAATCATGAACCAAATTGCAATTCAAACAGTTGATCTTAAGAGCCTCTAGTTTAATGAAAAAGGGGGAGAATAATGTGTTGAATTTTCTTGAGTATCTCTTGTGAACACAAATTTAAAAGTAGCTGCTACATATGATAGATTTAGATTTTAAAATGCACCTAATCGAAAATCAGCTGTCTTAAAATTATTTGAAAACGAATTCCATCTGTCTCTATTAGAAAATCTATTTTGAATTCACTAATGAGTTCTTATTGGCTTGCTCTTTAGAGCTTCAATTTTGTGCCAATTCATTTTTATATGTATCAAAATGTGTTTCTTTAACGGATAAAAGAAAGTCTTTAAAAGAGCTCTAAAAGAACTTTCAAAGCTTTGAATTTTATATGCTCTAAGATATATCATAAAGCATGAATTCATGTTTTGGTATTTGTGCCCGAATGCTTTTATTATCATACAAGAACTTTGAAGTCATTAAGAATTAATGATCCAACATGATGTTATATTTTTTTTATTTTGATCTTATACTCTGAAAATTAATTAAATTGCTCTCATGTTGCTAAATACTTAATATATTGGGCAAAAAGATCTTAAATGAACAAGCTTTCATACTTGTTATTAAAGATCTTTCAAAAAAAAGGTTAGATTTCATTCGTGCTTTCTTTGAATATCAGTCTTGATACTCCTTGAATTAATTTGAAAAAGGTTCCACCTACACTTGATTTGAAAACTATCTTTGGAATCACATTCGATGTGCTCTCATTATAATTTGCTCTGAAATCATCTTAATTGGCTTGATCTATGCTATTAATCTTATTCTGACATTATTGCTTGAGTTATATGATTCATATTCTTGCAATAATTTGACATGCATTAACTGAAAATCAGAGTACAATAAGGAAAAGAAATATTTGGTATCATTATCTTTGTGCTTAATGTTTCATTATCTTGCAACTTTTTTGATGTTGACAAAAAAGGGGACAAATATCTGAGTATATGCTCATAATGCTTTATGGTGTTGCATAATGCTTTATGTGTTGATTATGTTAAGTTGATTAAATCTAAAGCATTATCATGAAGTATATTTTAAAGATATATGTTTTCTACTTCATGCAACTTAGCTATGCATTAGTTCTAGAACACAATATATTTTATATTGCATATACTCCAAGTTTTGTCATCATCAAAAAGGGGAAGATTGCTGACCCAAAGATTGATTTAAAGATTGATTTTGATGATCACAAAACCTTGAAGTATAATTACTAATGTTTGTGTTGCAAGAAGAAAGTAATTTGTTTTGCAAGGAACATAACAAGTTGGAAAATAAGAAGGCCTCAAAAGCTCTCAAGAAAAGTTGAAGAAAGATACTTCATTGGCCCAAGTTTCAAGTTCAAAGGATTCAAGTTGGAGGACAAATTCAAAAAAACTCAAAAGAATGTCCTCGAGTCGACTCCTGGAAGCTCAGAGTCGACTCTGGCACTCTGGAGTTTCAAGGAACAGTGCTCGAGTCGACTCCGAGACTCTGCGAGTCGACTCGACTGAGAACAGACAAAAAGACAGAGAGTTGATTTTCAGCGCTACAGTGCTCGAGTCGACTCCTACTTCAGCGCTACAGTACTCGAGTCGACTCCCAGCTATAGTGTCGGCAGACTCTTATTCACGAGTCGACTCCTACTTCAGCCGAGTCGACTTCTACTTCAGCCGAGTTGACTCGAGCACGCTGGGAGGCATAACGGCTAGTTTTTTCTCAACTCCAACGGCTCTATTTTTGTCTCTAACAGATAGATCTTTGTTCCCACGCCATCCAAAGCTATAAAATCAAGGGGAGAGCTAGAGGAGAAGTTAAGAAAGTGGGAGAGAACACATAATCACTCACGCTCAGTACCTTGTTCTCTAATAAGTACTTGCATAATCACTCCAGTGTCTCTACACCGTGGAATCGAGACTCGTCCATCTGACTAAGTGATCTGTGCACTAATCTCAGCGGATCGATCACCATCCCTCGTGATGGATCCATCGATCAGGAGCATTTAGAAATTAATCCCTAATGACACATGCCTCAAATTTTCAACTCCTTAAAATTATGTATCATCATCTATTAATTTCTTGGACGATTCATGGATACATACAAACATGAATGAAAAATAAATTGTCCAATCTTATTTATTAATAAGTGTCAAATTATAAATTTATGCCCCAGATTACAAATATGCGTCAGCTACGTTGACTTCTAGGGCATACTTCTAACAATAAGGAGTTCTAATTAATTAGGCCTTCCCATCCTTATCCAATAAGGTTAAGCCCAATTTAATTAGATCTAATTAAATCAATTAAATTACAATCCAATTGCAAATCCTTCTTTTTTAACTCACTAACTTTTAGCCGGTTAAACCAATTGTCAATCAAATTGACAATCAATTTTAATTGCGAATCTAAACCGCAATCCAACCGTCGGAACGATCAAAACCTCTAATGTGTGTGACCCCGTAGGTTCTATTCTGATTGGTAGTGCATAATATCATCAAAACTTCTTTCAATGGGTTGAAACGATTTCAACTCTACTCTTAGGGTTCACTGATTACCAAGTGAATGCTTTTGAGTCTCACAATCCACTAGTGACACCTAGCAGCATATAGTGACAACCCAGCAGAACGGAAGGGATGAACCTCTAGGTACAGTTAGCGTATGATATAGTACCTCTATCGTAGATCCTGACATGATGGAGGTTATGGATAACTCGTCAAATCTCATCGTCTGTCTTATGTCAGATTTATTTGACTGAAGTTCGAGATTAGAAAACTCTTTTTCCAGAACTGCCCTGGCCAAGATCTTTCGAACTTAATCTTATAAATCACATAGGATCACTCCTAATCTATCAAGTGTTAGATGTATGCCCTAGAAGCCAATCTGGCGGACACATTATTAATTCTGGGACATAAATTTGTACTTGACTTTATTATTATTGAATAATAAATGGGCATCTTTTCATTCATATTGTTTATGTGTCTATGAATCGTCCAAGAATTAATAAGATGATGATACATATTCTCAAGAGTTGAGAATTTGAGCCATGTATCATTGGTGATTAATTTCTAAATGCTCCTGATCAATGGATCATCACGAGGACGGTGATCGATCCGATCAGTGCACAGATCGCTTTCCTTATGGATGGACGAGACTCGAGTCCACAGTGTAGGGACACTGAAGTGATAGTGCAGGTGCTTGTTAGAGAACAAGGGTACTGAGCGTGACCAAGACAAGAAGTCACTTGGATGTCTATCCACTCGTCAGTGACTTGCTTGATGTTGCAGTAGTATGACTGGTCCTTTGACCTGCGGTGCTTCGGCTACTCACAGTGAGGTTATTGTAGTTTGACTACACATATACATGGTCTCTAGCCATATGGGTCCTTGTAGTGTAGATTGGCTGCAGTAAGTTCACTGTAGGAGTAGGGTATGCACTTACATGGAATCTATCGACCTTGATAGAAGAGGAGAGATCCTATGTGATTTATTAGACTGAGTTCTAAGACCTTGGCCAGGGCAATATAAAGTGGAGAAAGAGTTTTCCACTATCGAACTCAAGTCGAATAAATCTAGACATATGACAGACGAGGGTTTGACGAGTTATCCATGACCTCCGGTCTGTAGGGATCCACGATAGAAGGACTGTATCATACGATAACTGCACCTAGAGGTTCATCATTCTATTCTGCTGGGTGGCCACTACATACTGCTAGGTGTCACTGGTGGATGGTGAGACTCACAGGGATCATCTTGATGGTCGATAACCCTGTGAGTTGAGTTGAAATTGTTTCAACCCATTGAAAGGAGTTTTCAATGATATTGTGATAGAGATCGCAATATATCTCACTACCAGTCAGAATAGAACCTATGGGGTCACACACATTAGAGGTATTGACCGATCCGATGGTTGAATGTGATTAGGAATCACAAATAATCAATTAGATTGATAAATGGAAACCCGCTAAGAGTTAGTGGTTAGAAGAAGGAATAATTGCAATCGGATTGCAATTTAATTTAATTAATTGGATTTAATTAATTGGACTTGATCATGAGTCCTACTTGGAGTGGGATTCATGGAGTCCTAATTGGATTAGGATTTCAAATTAAATTAGATCCTACTTGGAATAGGATTTCTAAAGTCCTAATTGTCTTAGGGCTGAAATTTAAGTCCTAATTAGATTAGGATTTTTAAGTCCTAATTAATTTTAAATTTAATCTAATTAATTTCATGACTCCTAATTGGATTAGGATTGAAGAGTTCAATAGAGTCATGGTTCAATTAAATCCTAATTAGATTAGGATTGGAGGAAATTGAAATGGGTTACATAATCCTATTTTGACTAGGATTGGACCATGCATAGACCCAAACCATTTACCATTAATTTGATTAAGTGGAATTAAAGGGATGAGGGAGGGGGTACCCCCTTTTCCTTGCGTGGAGAAAAAGGAGGGGCTAAGCCCCTCCTTGCTGCCGAATAAAGAGATAAGGTGAGCTCCTAAAAAATGAGCTCATCCTTATCCATGAAATAAAAGAGGAGGGGTTCGCCCTCCTCTCATGATCTTCTGGGATTCCGGCAGCAACTCCTCCTTCATTCCTCCTTCAGCCGCAAGAGAAAAGAGAAAAAGAAAAGGCTGGCCTTCTTCTTCCTCTTTCTTGGTTCCAGCGCAAGAGAAAAAGAAAAGGCTGAAGGCTTGTTTCTTCTTCCTTGATCCATCCTTCTTCTCCTCCTCCCTAGCATTCAAGAGTTGATTGAAAGGAGAGGACTTCAGCCATCAAAGCCATCTCTGCAAGGGAGCTAGCACCCCGGGAGATCCAAAGGCTTCGATCGTCATACTTCGTGTGGATACCCGTAGAGGCCGGACGCGTGTGCGGCTTCCATGAACCTTCACAAATACCACGTAAATCAGATTTGCGGAGACCATCTACCCGCACAAGGTGAAGATCTGATCTTCTTAATGATTTTAAAATGGTTTAAAATAATTTAATTCTAATCTATCTACAAACGAAAGGTTTTAAAATACGTTCATGCGATGAACGGATCCCGCATATGTTTTTCCGCTGCAATCTGAAAATTATTTCGAAATTTTCATGGCATATGAGGGATGCTAACAGTGGTATCAGAGCCATGGTTATGTAGATTAAGATTAGAATTAAATTTTTCAAGGCATTTTAGATCTGAAATTTAAGGGATTATGCTTGCTGAAATTTATGTATGCAGAATTTTCAGCTTGCTGATTTTTCTGCATACTAATTATTAGATGCTTAGATTAATGATTCTAATGCTTTGATAATGTGATTACAAATGTTTAGAGTCAAATCTAGCATGATCAGCAAGTCATGAGATGGAATAATCAATTAAATTACAGATCTGAAAATAATTTTTATGCATGTGATGCGTATGGTGATGATCATGGATGGACCCTTTGAATGTGCTGAAATGTTCTGCGATGTTCTGTGATGCATGTAATTTTAATTTTCAGATGCCTGCGTGCATCTTAAATTCATGTATTAGAGACCTGCGTGTCTCATGAAAAGGGTTGTAATTTATTTTTATTTTTATTTAATTTTTAAAGCAATCTGGGATGTAATCTGTGATGTGTGTTGCACGTCGATGGTTGATCGATATGTACATCAACAAGCTCAACATGCGCGGATCGAGATCAAGGGTTGATTGAAGATGGATCAAGGAGTTGATCACAATTGGACCTAGAGGATCAAGATCGAGTCAAGAGTTGAAGACGATCAAACCAATTGACGTGCATGTGCTTGTAAAATGACCCCATCCTGGATCCATGATCATCACCATTTAATTTTATTTTTGATAAATGCCTGGATGTTTAATGCTTATGTTTATGCGGGTAGATTTATATTTGCATGAGATGTGAATACGCGATCGAGTGAGACCTAAATCGAAACCTCCCTAATCAGTCGAGGGTGAACCAACATGAGTTAGTCATATTAGATTAATTGATCTAATTGGTGTCTAGGCAAGCCTAAAGGTGGTTACTTAATTAGGACCTTACTCTCTGAGTAAGGGGAGCCTCCCACCTGCTTACCTGGCCAATTGTTCGATTACCTCTTATGAAGAACTCAAGTTGCAAACACTAAGACTTGATTATGCAATATTAAGTCCATAGGTCTTCCACCGTAGTAGAGCTGCTAAGGTCTTTTCGGTGTTGATTTGTCTCGGCTGGACACAGTGGGCAAGTTGCATCGGGGGACTGGACCTCTCTATTAGACATGAGATGTTGTGGGTAAAGGTGGGGTTGGGCACCAATAACTGTTAGGTGAGGACCCAATGACGACTTTATTTCTGCGGTTATACGGTGGGTCTGACTTAACTAAGTAATGGGCCAATAACTGTTAGGTGAGGTCTTCATCACTTAGAGACCAAGTACCACTGCAATTTGCTTGAGAAGCATTGTACAAGAGTTGTACACTCATCCATTTATATGTCACCAATAACTGTTAGGTGAGGCGGCATGTAAATCGGTGAGACCGCAGTACCCACTAAAATCCTAGTCGCGTAGGGTTTTCGTTTCTCCATCAGGGGAGTATGAGGGATTCGAGAAAATAGTGGGAGCATATTTGTTTTAAAAGTCCTAGAACAAATTAAGTTCAAGTACAAAGTCTAACTAGAATCTTTACTCTCTACAGATCACAATGTCAGCTTCAAACCCTTTGACCCGAATCCTTGAGACCAACGACTGACCGGAACCAACTATAAAGACTGGCTTAGAACCTGAAAATTGTTCTGAATTGTGAGAAAATAGGGTATGTGCTCGAGAATGATATCCCTAGGCTACCAGCACGTCCTACTGATGATCAGCGTGAGACGCATCAAAGTGGACTGATGACGACATTAGGGTCAAGTGCTACATCATGGCATCCATGACTAACGAACTTCAATGCCAGCATGAGAATAAAGACTGCTAGGGAAATACTGGCTCACCTGCAAGAGTTGTATGGTGAGCAGAGCCGCACTGCACGCTTTGAAGTGTCCAAGAGGCTCTTCAAGGCAAAGATGCGCGAGGGGCAGTCTGTCCACGATCACTGTTTGACTATGATCAAGGACCTCGAGGAGCTTGAGAAGCTCGGTATGTCCATGCATAAGGAACTGCAGATAGATCTGATCCTGCAATCCCTTCCTGATTCATTTGGTCAGTTTATAGTAAACTACCATATGAATAAAATTGAATGCACGAAGACCGAATTGTTGAATATGTTGGTAACTGCTGAAGGGGCCTTGAAAGGTTCAAGGGGCTCTGTTCTGGCTGCTGAGCTGACTTCTGGTTCCAAGAGAAAGTCTACTTGGAAGAAAAAGAAGCCTGCAAAGAAGCAAGAAAGACAAGAAGCCTAAGAAGGAAGTTCATAAGAAAAAGGCTAATGACAAAGGAAAATGTTTCCACTGCAACGTCAACGGCCACTGGAAAAGGAACTGCCCTTCATACCTCGAGAGCCTGAAGAACAAAAAGGACACACCTTCTGAAGGTATGTTAGACTTGCTCGTAATTGAAACTAACCTTACGGTTTCTTCTACTTCTAGTTGGGTTATAGATTCTGGTTCTAGTGCTCATTTGTGCACTACTATGCAGGGTCTAAAGGAAAGTAGGAGGCTGGCGGAAGGTGCAGTGACCCTTCGGGTTGGCAACGGGGCAAGAGTTGCTGCTGTAGCTGTGGGCACCTATCCTCTGCGATTACCGTCTGGATTTAGTTTATTGCTTAGAGACTGTTATTATGTCCCTGCTGCTAGCAGGAATTTGATTTCTGTTTCGTGTTTAGCACAGGATGGTCATGTTTTGACCTTTGACAAAGACTGCTGTTCTATTTATTTCAGAAATAAATTAGTTGCACGTGGTTTCATGATTGACAGTCTCTATCACTTGCATATTGATGTGTCTGTGAATGTGTCTGAGCAAGTAGTGATGCCATAGGATCTAAAAGATCCAGAGATGAGATAAACCAGAAGTATTTGTGGCACCTCAGGCTTGGCCATATTGGAGAGGACAGAATGAACAAAATGGAGAAAGATGGGCTTCTCGGCCCATTGACTTTGAGTCATATCCAGTTTGTGAGTCCTGTCTTCAAGAAAAAATGGCTAGATTACCTTTGTAGGACATGGGGAGAGGACCACTGAAATACTTACCCTGGTACACACTGATGTGTGTGGCCCATTGATGTGCAGCCAGGGGTCGTTATTCATACTTCATTACCTTTACCGATGACTATTCACGATATGGGTATGTGTATCTTATGAGATACAAATCTGAGTCTTTTGAAAAGTTCAAAGAGTTCAGAAATGAAGTAGAAAAACAGACAGAAAAACCCTTAAGGTTCTTCGATCAGATCGAGGAGGAGAATACCTTAGTGGGAATTCCGGACTATCTCAAAGAATGGCATAGTCTCACAATGGACGCCTCCGGGTACACCTCAACTCAACGGGGTGTCAGAAAGGAGGAATCGGACTCTATTGGATATGGTCCGATCCATGATGAGCTTCACTGATCTACCTATGTTTCTTTGGGGAGATGCCTTATTATCCGCAATATTTATTGAATAGAGTTCCCTCTAAATCCGTTCCTACCACACCGTATGAGATATGGCATGGTAAGAAGCCGAGTCTTGGTCATCTCAAGATTTGGGGATGTCCGGCCCACGTCAAGCGACTACAGGCGGACAAGTTAGAGCCTAGGACCATAAGTGCTCGTTTCATTGGATATCCTAAAGAGTCATTAGGATACAATTTTTACGTCTCAGAGGATCACAATGTGTTTGTGAGCCGACATGCCGTTGAAGGGTTCTAGCATGCTATAATGGGCAACGGAAGCTAGGAATTTTAAAAATTTCTTGATAAAGTTCCTTAACATAAAACCCTTACAAGCCAAGATCACCTTAATGGAAGCAATCAAATAATATAATATAAATGAAGAATACCTCTAACGCTAATCCAATGTGCAGAATTTTCACTAGGTGCCCAAGTGTTCACCCTCCAACGTTGATCCACACGAAAACTTGATTTAAGTCTTAAGCTCCAAAGACTTTGATCCTTAATGCAGAATTCTTCTAAAGAACTCTAATGGCTTGCTTTCCTTTCTTTCTATTTTTCTTTAACTTTCTAAAATCACTTCTAATCCTTTTGTCCTAAAGAAGACCACCTTGTCTTGGCTTAGGACACACTAGAAGCAATGCTAGAAAGAAAGAAACTAATGTAAGAAAGAAAGAAGAGAGGAGTGGGGTGGAGTTGGAATGATGAAACCCATGGAGTGTTAGCCTATTTATAATAGGTGTAGGGATGCATCTCCAAGGGATGCATCCCATCCACACATCCTCTCATGAAAGGGCATCATCTAAAGGGCCATATCAAATAAGAGGAGGTGCAGATCAAGTGAGGAGGTGTATCAAATGATATGTCCTTTTATGTGGTGCCATATTTTGACCAAGTCAACATCACATGCTAATCACATGTCCATCACGCCTCACCTCTTGATCTTTCATGATGATGATCCAAGGGCTCCAATGCAAGGCGCCATTCACTTGACCCATTATGTCTTCATCCAATGGTGGGATTAAGATCCAATGGTCAATTATGATAGCCATCCTCTAATCCAATTCAATTGGGTTAAACCAACTCTCCATTATGTCTTCATCCAATGGTAGATCAAGATCTAACGGTCTAAATTGAATGATTTATTATATCTAATCCAATTAGATTCAAACCAATCCAATTAGGTGCCAACTCTTGGCTAACCCATATTAGAACATGATCTAATCAAATTAGATCAATTAAGAATCGAATTCGAATCCAATTCGAATCAAGAGCTAAGGGTTTGCAACACCTGCTAGGATGTCTATCTTGCAAACATGATCTAATCCAATTAGACCCTTAATAAGTTTTCTTGTGTGTGACCCAATGGGTTCCATACTTAGCCAGCAATAGGTGTGAGTGCGAGTTGACCCAACTTGATTAGAACTCTTCTAATCGATTTAAGTCCAAACTGCGCGAACCCAAACTTAACAATTAGAATCCTTTCTAATTGGTGATCGAATTAAATTCTTTAATTTGATCAAACCTATAAGACAAGATTGACGTCTAGCAACGTGTCATGTCTACCCGGAAAATATAGAATTTGGTGGAAATACCAAAAATACCCTTCAGTGGCAAGTTACCGTGCAATTCAATCCTTTAAACAAACTGCATCCCGAATATGTATATGAGTATGAATATATGTCAAACTCAATTTCATATTCATATATTTCTCTATCTTCTAATGATAATTCGAATAATAAAACATTAGAAACTCTTTCTAATTTTCATTGTGCTTTGATCAAAGGCTTCCTGAATTATGATATGATTAGAATAAATAGGATGCGATCTTCTCTTACTAGAAGTGATTAATTCCTTGTTGACCTACTCATAACCTTCGTACACAATTCACCATATCCAGAAGACCTCGTACATAAATTATTGTCATGAATGAGTGGAAACCAAAATATGGATTTATGTGCACAAGATACTATGGTGATCTCAGGTCAAAGGATCAGTTGCACAACTCCCACTAAGAGAATCATCTTTTGACATGTAAGTAAGACTTCATAAGATTTCTCTTTGTAGGTCAATTCAGTGAACTCATTTCTCTAATGAGCACCCACATCTTTGTATTAGTGTCTCCACACAAGTGATTGTGAGATCAATCACCCTCTGCATCGAGCATACATAAGATGTGCCAGTCTTTCTGGTAAACATTGATCCCCGACTCAGTGTACCAATGACTGGGAATATTTAAGATTAGGGTTTTAGAATTTTAGGTCTCACTAGTATGATCTCATCATAGCCTCAAAATCATTGCCTTAATCTAAGGGGTTCATCACAAATATAATCAACAGCATATGATGAAACACAATGCCTTTATTTATATTAAATGTCATGTACATGATTTGGAATATCAAAAGAAAATTCTTCACAATACATCTTGCGATTGGCTTGTAGGGTATCTACTCTTTCAATCTCCCACTTGCACTAAAGCCAATCGCCCTTATATTTCATCCCCATACAATCGAGGTGGTGATCGAACTGCTGTTTGGTAGAGTTTTAGTGAACGGGTCTGCTAAGTTGTTCTTTGTATCTACTCATTCAATGACTATGTCTTGTCTCTCGACGATCTCTCGAACGAGGTGGAAGCGTCTTAGAATATGCTTGGATTTGTGATGAGACCTTGGTTCCTTTGCTTGAGCAACAGCTTCAGTGTTGTCACAGTAAACTGGAACTGGTCCATCAATCTCAGAAACTACTCCCAACTCAGAGATGAACTTCTTCATCCAGACAGCTTTCTTAGCGGCTTCACTTACAACGATGTATTCTGCCTTAGTAGTTGAGTTAGCTACAGTTTGCTGCTTGGAACTCTTCCAGCTTACCGCACCACCATTTAGGGTAAAGACATACCCTGAAGTGGACTTGCTATCATCTCGATCTGATTGAAAATTAGAATTAGAAAATCCTTCTAGTTTCAACTCAGATCCTCCATAAACTAGAAAAATATCTTTAGTCCTTCTTAAGTACTTAAGAATATTTTTCACAGCTATCCAATGATTCTCTCCTGGATCAGCTTGGAATCTGCTTGTTATGCCTAAGGCATAAGCAACATCAGGCCTATGATGCGGTTGGATCCACTAGACCGCCTCGGACTTAATCATTTGGTTATTTTTGCTTTTGAGTCCTTGATGTTAATTTTATTTCAGCATAGCTTTGCTCGGGTTAGCCGACTTGGCCTTTATTAGAGTCGCTTTGGGTTTAGTTGTTTCTTGAATTCAATTAGATCAAGTCAAGTTAAGGGGTCAGATAGCCACCTATAAATAGATGTGGTGAGCACCTATTTCAGTATGCAAAAATTAATTGAAAGGCTTTTGCCCTAGCTCTCTTCTCTTCTTGCGACGCCTTCCCCCTCTCCCTAGGCCGCCGTCCAAGGCCGCCGCCCCCTCCTTCATCCGGCTGCACCACCTCTGTCCCGAGAGGCCAGCCACCTCCTCCCTCTTCTTCCTCTCCTCCTTGATCCCTTCCAGCTTCTACAAACAACTCCATCCCGTTGGATTATCAGCCCGCCCGTCCTTCCCTGCGCAGTCATCAGTCGGAGGCTGATATTTTAAGATCCCGACATCCTCTCTAGACCCACAACCTACCGCTGGAAAGCTAACGCGGAGATCTACAATATATACAAAATTGAGATCGATCTGACGGACGGATCTTTAGAAATCATGTCTACAATTAGGTCGGAACTACCCTTTCAGAAATCAAGAAGAGTCAAGAATCTTGGGATACGGATCAAATTCTATCGGATCGCATCAATTTGGTATCAGAGTAGTACAATCCTTGGCCTTGAAAGATGGTGAACACCCGCTCTACAACCTCGAAGCAGCAAGAAGCGGCATCTTCAAGGGGCGTCGACCCACATCAAGAAGGCTCGCGATCACCCGCGGCCTCGGCGGACCTGAGACCCGATCTTGATTCCACCGACCGTCTCTTGGAGTTCTTGCGTGGGAATCAAACAACTATGCAGCAGAGCCAACAACAATTGATGGAGAAGATGGATACCACGCAACGCCATATCGAGATGATGTTGTAACTATTGCTAAATCAGCGGCAAGAAACTCCACCGGGGGGAGCTCCGCGTCGGGCCCGGGTGGAATCTCCGGCCCCTACCCATGGACGACCAGGACGGAGGGGACCCCCTCCTCATGAGCCTCTCCTTCCCAACCCACCAGAGGAGATGCGGCTGGACCAAGGAGAAGATCGACCTAGACCTCGACCCGAGCTCATACCGATTGGCGCACGCGCTAGGCTCGGGGGATGAGCCCGATTGGCATTGACGACGGGTCGGATATGGAGGATGATCCCATCCAGAATTTTTAGATGAGGAACCAGCGTGTGGGGGAGTACCCACGCCGAGGATATGAACGAGATCGGACCGTAATGGAGATCGAGAGGGAGGAAATCGCGGACTGACTCTTAGGCTGAAATTTCTCTAGTTTAAAGACGGCGATCCTCTCGATTGGGTGTATCGAGGCTGAGCGGTTCTTTCACTACCATGGCACAGCGGAGGACCAAAAGGTATTGATCTCATCTTTTCACCTAGAAGAGACCGCCCTGCGATGGTTTCAAACCGCCGACTGAGCCCGACCTTTCAACGGTTGGAAGATTTTTCTGCAGCAATTTGTCGGCATTTCGGCCCTACCGAGTACGATGACTTCCAGTCTATGCTATCAAGGGTCACGCAAAAGACTACTGTTAGAGCCTTTCAAGAGGAGTTTGAGAGGATCAGCAACCGAGTGGTGGGGTGGAGCACTCCGCGCTGAAAAGCGTATACCTCGGAGGACTTCGTGTCGACATTCAAGCCGAGGTGAGGACTTTGCGGCCACAATCTCTGGAGGATGCCTTTGCCTTCGCCCTAATGGTGGAAGAGAAGATCAAGACCACTCGATCAGCGGCACGGGGCAGCTGGACCAACCCCCGGCCGGCCAAACCGCAGGGGGCTCCATCGGCCAGCCGAGAGCGCCGACGGTTGCAGCAGCCAACACAGGGCCGAGGAACCCTCTTCGCTTGTCAGGTGACGTCAAGAGGGTTGAGCGTCCACCCGGGAGGACCTTGACACCAGCACAAGTGAGGGAACGTCGATCAAAAGGCCTATATTTTCGCTGCGACGAGAAATTTACACCGGGACACCGGACAACCGTGTGCGCGCCCGTCGGAGCGGTGATGTTGATCGACGGATTGGAGGGACGAGGCCGTGGCTGAAGATGGTGATGAGTTGCTGAGGACGAGCCCCAAGATTTAGAGGCCAAGGAAGAGGACGTGGCCACCTCAGATTTCATTGCATGCCTACTCCGGATCGGCACACCGAAAACGCTACGCGTGACGGCATGATCAAAAGACGTATGGTGCGTACCTCATAGATACGGGCAGCACCCATAATTTTTTGGATGAGAGGCTCGTTCAAACATTGGTCTCATAGCAGAGCCCGACATTGGGCTTCGATATGGCATTGGATGACGGAGCCACATTGAGGGCGGAGGGCATATGCCGAGGCATCACTTTGACGATCCAGGGCAGCCAATTCAAGCTCGATCTCTATCCGTTGGCATTACGAGGAGCTGATTTGGTCCTTGTACGCAGTGGCTGCAGAGTCTTGGCCCGGTTACATTCACTCGCCGAGATGTGGGTGACTTTCAGACGAGCGCGGACGGCGAGTTAGATTGGATGCACTCGGCTAGCCCAGAGGCTGCACTTCAGCCCCTAGTCGGCTTGCCCGGACCCGGCGCGCACAAGCTACTTGATGCAGCTCTTACCTCTGTCGACGGAGACCACGACGGAGGCAGGTATACCTACTGATTTGGCTGCTCTCTTACAGGGTTCGCAGATTTATTTGAGGAGCCTCATGGTCTTCCATCCGAGAGGGAGCACGATCATCACAAAGAGATTGTACCGGAGCAGAACCGGTGAATGTGAGGCCTTTACCGCTACCCGCACGTTCAGAGGAGGAGATCTCAAAGATGGTACGAGAGATGTTGGAGAGCGGCATCATTCAGCCCAGTAGAAGCTCATATTCATCGCCGGTGCTGCTGGTACATAAGAAGGACGGGACGTGACGATTCTGCGTCGGACTACGGGCACTTAACGCGATCACCGTTAAGGACCGGTATCCGATTCCAGTCATCGAGGAGCTGTTGGATGAGCTTGCTGGTGCGGAATACTTTAGCAAACTTGATCTCCGTGCCGGATACACCAGATCCGTGTCAGGCCGAAGATGTGCACAAGACGGCGTTTCGGACACACGATGGCCATTATGAGTTCCGGGTGATGCCGTTCGGCCTCACCAATGCACCAGCGACGTTCCAGGGCTCATGAATGACATATTCAGACCATTACTACGACGGTATGTCCTTGTATTCTTCGATGACATACTGGTTTACAGTCGTTCATGGCAGGAGCACCTAGAGCACTTAGAGGAAGTGCTTGAAAATTTCTGCGCAGAGAATCAATTGAAGGTAAAGCGATCCAAGTGCCTATGAGCCGAGCCGAAGGTCGAGTACCTAGGCCATGTCATCTCTGCTGCAGGTAGTGGAGCCGGTTCGAGTGCTGGCGAAGCGAGAATACGAGTAGAAGGACGACTGGAAACCCAGATACTAGTGGAGTGGCTGGGGAGGGAGCAGCAGACCAGGCCACATGGGAGTTTGAGACTGAGATACTTGATCGTTTTCCTGACTTCCGACCTTGAGGACAGGTTAAGGGAAGCGTGGTTGGAGTGATGCGGTTGGATCCACTAGACCGCCTCGGACTTAATCATTGGTTATTTTTTGCTTTTTCAGTCCTTGATGTTAATTTTATTTCAGCATTAGCCTGCTCGGGTTAGCCGACTTGGCCTTTATTAGAGTCGCTTTGGGTTTAGTTGTTTCTTGAATTCAATTAGATCAAGTCAAGTTAGAGGTCAGGTAGCCACCTATAAATAGATGTGGTGAGCACCTATTTCAGTATGCAAAAATTAATTAAAAGGCTTTTGCCCTAGCTCTCTTCCCTTCTCTCTTCTCTTCTTGCGACGCCTTCCCCCTCTCCTAGGGCCGCGTCCAAGGCCGCCGCCCCCTCCTTCATCCGGCTTCACCAACTCTGTCCCGAGAGGCCAGCCACCTCCTCCCTCTTCTTCCTCTCCTCCTTGATCCCTTCCAGCTTCTACAAACAACTCCATCCGTTGGATTATCAACCCGTCCTTCCCTAACGCGGTCATCAGTCGAAGGCTGATATCTTAAGATCCCGACATCCTCTCTAGACCCACCGCTGGAAAGCTAACACGGAGATTTACAATATATCCAAAATTGAGATTGATCTGACGGACGGATTTTAGAAATCGTGTCTGCAATCAGGTCGAACTTACCCTCCAGAATCAAAGAAGAGTCAAGAATCCTGGGATACGGATCAAATTCTATAGGATCGCATCAGCCTAGTACATAGCATAGCATACATAATTGATCCTACTGCGAAGCATAGGAATAGAATTCATTCTATTCCTCTCTTCAGATGTCTTAGAAGACATCTTCTTAGAGAGACGTATGCCATGACTCATAGGTAAGTAACATCTTTTACTTCCTTCCATGCTGAATCTTTTCAGCACACGATCTATGTACTTAGACTGGGACAAGCCTAGCATCCTTTTAGATCTATCCCTATAGATCTTTATACCAAGTATATAGGATGCTTCTCCCAAGTCTTTCATGGAAAAAGCTTTTTGATAGCCAAGTCTTGACCGATTGTAACATTGGAATATTCATTTCCAATGATTAGTATGTCATTACATACAATATTAAGAAGACAACGGCACTCCGACTAGTCTTCTTGTACACACATGGTTCATCCATATTTTTGATAAAATCAAACTCTTTAACTGTTGTATCAAAAACGGATGTTCCAACTCCTCGATGCTTGCTTTAATCCATAAATGGATCTCTTAAACTTGCATACTTGATTTGCTCTCCCACTTGAGACAAATCCTTCTGGCTGTGTCATGTAAACCTCTTCCTCAAGATAACCATTAAGGAAGGTAGTATTTGACATCCATCTGCCAAATTTCATTAATCATAGTATGCAGCTATTGCAAGCAAAATCCGAATAGATTTAAGCATGGCAACTGGTGAAAAAATTTCATCATAGTCAATTCCTTGCTTTTGCCTGAAACCTTTTGCCACCAATCTAGCCTTTGTAGGTTTCTACTTGGCCATCTGCTCCAATCTTCTTCTTATAGACCCATTTGCAACTTATAGGTTACACCTTTTGGTGCAGTCACACCAAAGTCCATACTTGATGGTATACATAGAGTCTATTTCGGATTTCATAGCTTCTAACCATTTTGTTAGAGTCATACTCATTATAGCTTCCGAATAGGTCAAAGGATCATCATTTCAACGATGTGGGCTTCATCATTCTCAATGATAAATCCATACCTCTTAGGTGCATTTCGCACTCTATATGACCTTTGGAGAGGAGATGTGTGTTGTGGTTGTACTTCATCAGTGGGTACATCGGTTGAGGAATATCTTCTGTTTCCATTTGTAGGTCTTGAACTTCTTCAAGTTCAACTCTCCTATCCTTGCCTTTTTCTAAGATAAACTCTTGCTCTAAGAAAGTGGCATGTCTACCTACAAAAGACCTTTTGTTCAATAGGATGATAGAAGATGTATCCTATGTTAGGATCCCACATATGCCATGAAAATTCGAAATAATTTTCATGTTGCAGCGGAAAAACTATGCGGGATCCGTTCATCGCATGAACGTGTTTTAAAACCTTTCGTTTGTAGATAGATTAGAATTAAATTATTTTAAACTATTTTAAAATCATTAAGAAGATCAGATCTTCACCTTGTGCGGGTAGATGGTCTCTGTAAATCTGATTTACGATGGTATTTGATCAAGGCTCAGTGGAAGCCGCACACGCGTCCGGGCCTCTACAGGTATCCACACGAAGTACTGACTCGATCGAAGCCTTTGGATCTCACCGGGGTGCTAGCTCCCTTGCAGAGATGGCTATGGATGGCTGAAGTCCTCTCCTTTGAAATCAACCTTTGATTGGCTTGAAGAGGAGGAAGAAGAAGGAAGAACCAAAGGAACAACGAACAAAGCCTGCAGCCTTTTTTCTTTTCTTCCTTTTGGAACCAAGATGAAGAAGGAAGAGGGCGTCTTAGGCTTTTCTTTTTCTTCTCTTGATTGTGGCTCAAAGGAGGGAAGATGGAGGAGGGTGCTCACGGCTGGAATGAGGAGAAAAACATCCTTTTTTTCGAAATTCCATGCTCCCTTTTAATTAGTTAAGAGATAAGGATGAGTTCCTATTTTTTAGGAACTCATCTTTATCTCTTCTTTGGCTAACAAGGAGGGGCGTGCGCCCCTCCTCTTTCTCCCACGCACACCCCAAGGGGAGGGGCGTGGGCCCCTCCCTCAAGTTCATTTAAATCTGCTATTTAAATAAATTAAAGGGGTTTTAATTTGGGTCCATTGCATGAGTCCAATCCTAGTCAAAATAGGATTTTTATGAACCCATTTCAATTTCCTCCAATTTCTAATCCCAATTAGAATTTAATTGAGCCATGACTCTATTGAACTCTTCAATCCTAATCCAATTAGGAGTCATGAAATTAATTAGATTAAATTAAAATTAATTAGGACTTAAGAAAATCCTAATCTAATCAGGACTTGTTCAATTTTCAGCCCTAAGACAATTTGGACTTTAGAAATCCTATTCCAAATAGGATTCTAATTTAATTTGAAATTCTAATCCAATTAGGAACTCCAAAGATCCTACTCCAAGTAGGACTCATGATCTAGTCCAATTAATTAAATCCAATTAATTAAATTAAATTACAATCCGATTACAATTATTCCTTCTTCTAGCCACTAACTCTTAGCGGGTTTTCAATTTATCAATCTAATTGATTATTTGTGATTCCTAATCACATTCAACCATTAGATCGGTCAATACCTCTAATGTGTGTGACCCCATAGGTTCCATTCTGACTGGTAGTGAGATATATTATGATCTCTATCACAATATCATTGAAAACTCCTTTCAATGGGTTGAAACAATTCCAACTCAACTCACCAGAGATTATCGACCAATCGAGATGATCCCTGTGAGTCTCACCATCCACCAGTGACACCTAGCAGTATGTAGTGGCCACGCCAGCAGAATAGAATGATGAAACCTCTAAGTACAGTTATCGTATAATACAGTCCTTCTATCGTGGATTCCCTACAGACCGGAGGTCATGGATAACTCGTCAAACCCCGTCGTCTGTCATATGTCTAGATTTATTCGACTTGAGTTCGATAGTGAAAAACTCTATCTCCACTTTATATTTCTGCCCTGGCCAAGGCTTAGAACTCAGTCTAACAAATCACATAGGATCACTCCTCTTCTATCAAGGTCGATAGATTCCATGTAAAGGTGCATACCCTACTCCTACAGTGAACTTACTGCAGCCAATCTACACTACAAGGACCCATATGGCTAGAGACCATGTATACGTGTAGTCCAAACTACAATAACCTTACTGTGAGTAGCCGAAGCACCGCAGGTCAAAGAACCAGTCATACTACTGCAACATCAAGTAAGTCCCTGACGAGTGGATAGACATCCAAGTGACTTCTTTCTTTGGTCAAGCTCAGTACCCTTGTTCTCTAACAAGCACCTGCACTATCACTTCAGTGTCCTACACTGTGGACTCGAGTCTCGTCCATCCAAAAGAAAAGTGATCTGTGCCACTGATCGGATCGATCACCGTCCTCGTGATGATCCATTGATCAGGAGCATTTAGAAATTAATCACCAATGATACATGGCTCAAATTCTCAACTCTTGAGAATATGTATCATCATCTTATTAATTTCTTGGACGATTCATAGACACATAAATAATATGAATGAAAAGATTGCCCATTTATTATTCAATAATAATAAAGTCAAGTACAAATTTATGTCCTAGAATTAATAATGTGTCTGCCTAGATTGGCTTCTAGGGCATACATCTAACAATCTCCCACTTGCACTAAAGCCATCAGCCATAATCTAAGTCCCATCTTCTCAAGGTGGACTTCAGTCTTCTGCTGACTTAGCTGTTTAGTAAGCGGGTCTGTCACGTTGTCCGCGGAGTCTACTCTCTGTACCTTGACATATTTCTTCTCGAGATAGTCGCGTATGAGGTGGAAACGCCGCTCTATGTGCTTGGACTTCTGATGAGACCTTGGCTCCTTAGCGAGAGCTATGGCGCCATTATTATCGCAGTAGAGTGTGATGGCATCTGATGGCATTACATCTAGCTCTGCAATGAATTTTTTTTGAACCAGAAGGCTTCCTTTGCAGCTTCAGAGGCGGCGATATACTCAGCTTCCATGGTAGAATTAGCAATGATCGGTTGTTTGAAACTCTTCCAATTTACCGTACCACCATTGCACAAGAACACATATCCAGATGTAGATTTCTATCATCAATATCAGTTATAAAGTCTGAATCTGTGTATTCTTCTACCTTTAACTCCGATGCTCCTCCAAAGACCAAGAACAAATCTTTAGTTCTTCTTAAGTACTTAAGAATGTTCTTCACAGCTGTCCAGTACTCTTCGCTTGGATTCGACTGATATCTGCTAGTGACACTCACAGCAAGGGCTATATCAGGTCGTGTACACAGCATGGCATACATGAGGCTTCCTATTGCAGAAGCATAAGGAATCCTGCTCATGCGTTGAATCTCTTCAGATGTGTTGGGGCACATCTTTTTGGAGAGATGAATCCCATGCCTAAGGGGTAATAGACCCCTCTTGGAGTTTTCCATACTGAACCTCTTCAGTACCTCCTCTATGTACATCTTTTGTGATAGGCCAAGCATCCTTTTAGATCTATCCCTATAGACCTTTATCCCCAAAATGTAGGATGCTTCCCCAAGGTCTTTCATGGAGAACTCTTTTGATAACCAGACCTTGACCGAGGTTAGCATAGGAATATCATTTCCTATCAGGAGGATGTCATCCACGTACAGTACGAGGAACACGACAGCACTCCCACTAACCTTCTTGTAAACACACGGTTCCTCTTCGTCTTGATGAACTCAAACGATTTGATCGCATCATTAAAACGAGTGTTCCAACTCCGAGATGCTTGCTTTAGTCCATAGATGGACCTTTGCAGCTTGCAGACCTTGTGATCACCATCACTGGAAGTGAAACCCAAAGGCTGCTCCATATAGATATCTTCATCAAGATATCCATTCAGGAAAGCAGTTTTCACATCCATCTGCCATATTTCATAATCATGAAATGCTGCAATAGCAAGCAATGTTCGAATGGATTTCAGCATGGCTACAGGTGAAAAGGTCTCCTGATAGTCAATGCCTTCGCGCTGACTATACCCTTTCGCTACTAGCCTTGCCTTATAGGTCTCTACCTTTCCATCCGAACCTATCTTCCTTTTATAGATCCATTTACATTCAATAGGTACTATACCTTCTGGTGGATCTACTAAGGTCCAGACTTGGTTGGAATACATGGAGTCTATCTCTGACTTCATGGCTTCCAGCCATTTCTCGGAATCGATATCAGATATCGCCTCGTCATAGGTATTGGGATCCTGTACATGTTCCCTATCTCCATGAGGAAACATTTCCTCGGTGTCCTCTACTAGTATACCTAAGTATCTATCGGGAGGATGGGAGACCCTACTAGATCTACGAGGTGGAAGAGGTACTACGTGTACTGGCTCTGTATGAATAGGGTTCTATAGGATCCATGACTCGTTGCTTTTCAGAGACTCTCTCTTCAAGCTCAATTTTTCTCCCACTGCCTCTATCAAGGATAAACTGTTTTTCCAGAAAGACGGCATGTTGGCTCACAAACACATTGTGATCATCTGAGATGTAAAAATTGTATCCTAATGACTCTTTAGGATATCCAATGAAACGAGCACTTATGGTCCTAGGCTCTAACTTGTCCGCCTGTAGTCGCTTGACGTGGGCCGGACATCCCCAAATCTTGAGATGACCAAGACTCGGCTTCTTGCCATGCCATATCTCATACGGTGTGGTAGGAACGGATTTAGAGGGAACTCTATTCAATAAATAAATTGCGGATAATAAGGCATCTCCCCAAAGAAACATAGGTAGATTAGTGAAGCTCATCATGGATCGGACCATATCCAATAGAGTCCGATTCTCCTTTCTGACACCCCGTTGAGTTGAGGTGTACCCGGAGGTGTCCATTGTGAGACTATGCCATTTTTCTTGAGATAATCTCGAAATTCCCCACTAAGGTATTCTCCTCCTCGATCTGATCGAAGAACCTTAAGGATTTTTCCAGTCTGTTTTTCTACTTCATTTCTGAACTCTTTGAACTTTTCAAAAGACTCAGATTTGTATCTCATAAGATACACATACCCATATCGTGAATAGTCATCGGTAAAGGTAATGAAGTATGAATAACGACCCCTGGCTAGCACATCGAATGGGCCACACACATCAGTGTGTACCAGGGTAAGTATTTCAGTGGTCCTCTCTCCATGTCCTACAAAGGGTAATCTAGCCATTTTTCCTTGAAGACAAGACTCACAAACTGGATATGACTCGAAAGTCAATGGGCCGAGAAGCCCATCTTTCTCCATTTTGTTCATTCTGTCCTCTCCAATATGGCCAAGCCTGAGGTGCCACAAATACTTCTGGTTTATCTCATCTCTCGATCTTTTAGATCCTATGGCATCCACTACTTGCTCAGACACATTCACAGACACATCAATATGCAAGTGATAGAGACTGTCAATCATGAAACCACATGCAACTAATTTATTTCTGAAATAAATAGAACAGCAGTCTTTGTCAAAAGTCAAAACATGACCATCCTGTGCTAAACACGAAACAGAAATCAAATTCCTGCTAGCAGCAGGGACATAATAACAGCCTCTAAGCAATAAACTAAATCCAAACGGTAATCGCAGAGGGTAGGTGCCCACAGCTACAGCAGCAACTCTTGCCCCGTTGCCAACCCGAAGGGTCACTGCACCTTCTGCCAGCCTCCTACTTTCGTTTAGACCCTACATAGTAGTGCACAAATGAGCACTAGAACCAGAATCTATAACCCAACTAGAAGTAGAAGAAACCGTAAGGTTAGTTTCAATCACGAGCAAGTCTAGCATACCTTCAGAAGGTGTGTCCTTTTGTTCTTCAGGCTCTTGAGGTATGAAGGGCAGTTTTTTTTCCAGTGGCCATCGACGTTGCAGTGGAAACATTTTCCTTTGTCATTAGCCTTTTTCTTATAAACTTCCTTCTCGGGCTTTTTGTCTTTCTTGTGCTTCTTTGCAGACTTCTTTTTCTTTCAAGTAGACTTTCTCTTGGAACCAGAAGTCAGCTCAGCAGCCAGAACAGAGCCCCTTGAACCTTTCAAGGCCCCTTCAGCAGTTACCAACATATTCAACAATTCGGTCTTTGTGCATTCAATTTTATTCATATGGTAGTTTACTATAAACTGGCCAAATGAATTAGGAAGGGATTGCAGGATCAGATCTATCTGCAGTTCCTTATGCATGGACATACCGAGCTTCTCAAGTTCCTCGAGGTCCTTGATCATAGTCAAACAGTGATCGTGGACAGACTGCCCCTCACGCATCTTTGCCTTGAAGAGCCTCTTGGACACTTCAAAGCGTGCAGTGCGGCTCTGCTCACCATCCAACTCTTGCAGATGAGCCAGTATTTCCCTAGCAGTCTTTATGTTCTCATGCTGGCATTGAAGTTCGTTAGTCATGGATGCCATGATGTAGCACTTGACCCTAATGTCGTCATCAGTCCACTTCTGATGCGTCTCACGCTGATCATCAGTAGGACGTGCTGGTAGCCTAGGGATATCATTCTCGAGCACATACCCTATTTTCTCACAATTCAGAACAATTTTTAGGTTCCTAAGCCAGTCTTTATAGTTGGTTCCGGTCAGTCTGTTGGTCTCAAGGATTCGGGTCAAAGGGTTTGAAGCTGACATTGTGATCTGTAGAGAGTAAAGATTCTAGTTAGACTTTGTACTTGAACTTAATTTGTTCTAGGGACTTTTAAAATAAATATGCTCCCACTATTTTCTCGAATCCCTCATACTCCCCTGATGGAGAAACGAAAACCCTACGCGACTAGGATTTCTAGTGGGTACTGCGGTCTCACCGATTTACATGCCGCCTCACCTAACAGTTATTGGTGACATATAAATAGATGAGTGTACAACTCTTGTACAATGCTTCTCAAGCATATTGCAGTGGTACTTGGTCTCTAAGTGATGAAGACCTCACCTAACAGTTATTGGTCCCATTACTTAGTTAAGTCAGACCCACCGTATAACCGCGGAAATAAAGTCGTCATTGGGTCCTCACCTAACAGTTATTGGTGCCCAACCCCACCTTTACCCCACAACATCTCATGTCTAATAGAGAGGTCCAGTCCCCCGATGCAACTTGCCCACTGTGTCCAGCCGAGACAAATCAACGCCGGAAAGACCTTAGCAACTCTACTACGGTGGAAGACCTATGGACTTAATATTGCATAATCAAGTCTTAGTGTTTGCAACTTGAGTTCTTCATAAGAGGTAATCGAACAATTGGCCAGGTAAGCAGGTGGGAGGCTCCCCTTACTCAGAGAGTAAGGTCCTAGTTAAATAACCACCTTATAGGCTTGCCTAGACACCAATTAGATCAATTAATCTAATATGACTAACTCATGTTGGTTCACCCTCGACTGATTAGAGAGGTTTCGATTTAAGTCTCACTCGATCGCGTATTCACATCTCATGCAAATATAAGTCTACCCGCATAGACATAAGCATTAAACATCCAGGCATTTATCAAAAATAAAATTAAATGGTGATGATCATGGATCCAAGATGGGGTCATTTTACAAGCACATGCACGTCAATTGGTTTGATCGTCTTCAACTCTTGACTCGATCTTGATCCTCTAGGTCCAATTGTGATCAACTCCTTGATCCATCTTCAATCAACCCTTGATCTTGATCCGCGCATGTGTGGGATCCTAACAGTGGTATCAGAGCCATGGTTATGTAGATTAATTAGAATTAAATTATTTTAAACTATTTTAAAATTATTAAAAAGATCAGATCTTCACCTTGTGCGGGTAGATGGTCTCCGCAAATCTGATTTACGTGGTATTTGATCAAGGCTCAGTGGAAGCCGCACACGCGTCCGGCCTCTACAGGTATCCACACGAAGTACTGACTCGATCGAAGCCTTTGGATCTCACCGGGGTGCTAGCTCCCTTGCAGAGATGGCTATGGATGGCTGAAGTCCTCTCCTTTGAATCAACCTTTGATTGGCTTGAGAGGAGGAAGAAGAAGGAAGAACCAAAGGAACAAGAACAAAGCCCTGCAGCCTTTTTCTTTTTCTTCCTTTTGGAACCAAGATGAAGAAGGAAGAGGGCGTCTTAGGCTTTTCTTTTTCTTCTCTTGATTGTGGCTCAAAGGAGGAAGATGGAGGAGGGTGCTCACGGCTGGAATGAGGAGAAAAACATCCTTTTTTTCGAAATTCCATGCTCCCTTTTAATTAGTTAAGAGATAAGGATGAGTTCCTATTTTTTAGGAACTCATCTTTATCTCTTCTTTTGGCTAACAAGGAGGGGCGTGCGCCCCTCCTCTTTCTCCCACGCACACCCCAAGGGGAGGGGCGTGGGCCCCTCCCTCAAGTTCATTTAAATCTGCTATTTAAATAAATTAAAAGGGGTTTTAATTTGGGTCCATTGCATGAGTCCAATCCTAGTCAAAATAGGATTTTTATGAACCCATTTCAATTTCCTCCAATTTCTAATCCAATTAGAATTTAATTGAGCCATGACTCTATTGAACTCTTCAATCCTAATCCAATTAGGAGTCATGAAATTAATTAGATTAAATTTAAAATTAATTAGGACTTAAGAAAATTCTAATCTAATCAGGACTTGTTCAATTTTTAGCCCTAAGACAATTTGGACTTTAGAAATCCTATTCCAAATAGGATTCTAATTTAATTTGAAATTCTAATCCAATTAGGACTCCTAAGATCCTACTCCAAGTAGGACTCATGATCTAGTCCAATTAATTAAATTCAATTAATTAAATTAAATTACAATCCGATTACAATTATTCCTTCTTCTAGCCACTAACTCTTAGCGGGTTTGCATTTATCAATCTAATTGATTATTTGTGATTCCTAATCACATTCAACCATTGGATCGGTCAATACCTCTAATGTGTGTGACCCCATAGGTTCCATTCTAACTGGTAGTGAGATATATTATGATCTCTATCACAATATCATTGAAAACTCCTTTCAATGGGTTGAAACAATTCCAACTCAACTCACCAGGGATTATCGACCATCGAGATGATCCCTATGAGTCTCACCATCCACCAGTGACACCTAGCAGTATGTAGTGGCCACCCAGCAGAATAGAATGATGAACCTCTAGGTACAGTTATCGTATGATACAGTCCTTCTATCGTGGATCCCTACAGACCGGAGGTCATGAATAACTCGTCAAACCCCGTCGTCTGTCATATGTCTAGATTTATTCGACTTGAGTTCGATAGTGAAAAACTCTTTCTCCACTTTATATTTCTGCCCTGGCCAAGGTCTTAGAACTCAGTCTAACAAATCACATAGGATCACTCCTCTTCTATCAAGGTCGATAGATTCCATGTAAGTGCATACCCTACTCCTACAGTGAACTTACTGCAGCCAATCTACACTACAAGGACCCATATGGCTAGAGACCATGTATACGTGTAGTCAAACTACAATAACCTTACTGTGAGTAGCCGAAGCACCGCAGGTCAAAGGACCAGTCATACTACTGCAACATCAAGTAAGTCCCTGACGAGTGGATAGACATCCAAGTGACTTCTTGTCTTGGTCACGCTCAGTACCCTTGTTCTCTAACAAGCACCTGCACTATCACTTCAGTGTCCCTACACTGTGGACTCGAGTCTCGTCCATCCAGAAGGAAAGTGATCTGTGCACTGATCGGATCGATCACCGTCCTCGTGATGATCCATTGATCAGGAGCATTTAGAAATTAATCACCAATGATACATGGCTCAAATTCTCAACTCTTGAGAATATGTATCATCATCTTATTAATTTCTTGGACGATTCATAGACACATAAACAATATGAATGAAAAGATGCCCATTTATTATTCAATAATAATAAAGTCAAGTACAAATTTATGTCCTAGAATTAATAATGTGTCTGCCAGATTGGCTTCTAGGGCATACATCTAACATCCTATACTATCTTTAGGATAACCTACAAAAATACATTTATCTGATCTAGCACTTAGCTTATGTCCAAAATTTCTTTTGACATAAGCTTTACAGCCCCATATCTTAAGATACTTAAGATTAGGCTTCTTTCCTCTCCATATCTCATATGGAGTACTAGATACAGATTTTGATGGTACCCTATTTAATATAAGTGCAGCAGTTTCTAGGAAAAAATCTCAGAAAAAAATAGGAAGATCTGTAAAGCACATCATGGACCGTACCATATCTAATAGAGTACGATTCCTCCGTTCAGCTACACCATTTAATTGTGGCGTATACGGAGGTGTCCATTCAGAGAGAATGCCCTTTTCTTTAAGATGATTTAAAAACTCACTAGAAAGGTATTCACCTCCTCGATTAGATCGAAGGATTTTAATACATTTTTCAGTTTGTTTTTCAACCATACTTTGATACTCTTTAAATTTATTAAAGGCTTCAAATTTATGTTTCATAAGATACACATATCCGAATAGTAAATGTGATGAAATAAAAGTATCCACCTCTAGCAGGAGTTGTCATAGGACCACATACATCTGTATGCACAAGTCCTAATAACTCTCTTGCCCTTTCTCCATGTCCAATGAATGGAGACTTAGTCATTTTACCCATAAGACAAGATTCATAAGTTCCTAATGATTCATAATCATAAGGATCAAAGAACTCTTCTTTGTACAACTTGTTGATTCTTGATTCGCTTATGTGACCAAGTCGGCAATGCCAAAGAAAGGTGTTATTTACTTCTTCTCTCTTTCTTTTATTGCTTTTATCAATATGAAAGACATTGTCATTAAGTAATAGAACAAGAAGACCATTTTCCATAATGCCATTGCAATAGACTTTATTAGAAAAAGAAATTGAGCAACTATTGCTCTTTATATTAATTTCATATCCTTTCTTTAACAACAAAGGAACGGAAATTACATTTCTAATAATTTTGGGCATATAATAACAATCTTCTAATTCCAGGAGCTCTTCCGAAGGCAACTCCAAATGGTAGGTTCCAACAGCTTCAGCCTGGATGGACTCTCCTCCAGCGCCATACAGCTCGAAGTCACCTTTCTTCAAAATTCTAATTTTCTGTAGTCCATTCAAAGATTTGCAAATATGAGAACCACAGCCAGTATCCAATACCCATGAATTTGAATTTGAAGAACTTAATGATAAGTTGGCATGTAACATAAACATACCTTTCGATGCAACTCTTGCATCGGTCTTCATACTTGCAAGAAAACTCTTGCAATTTCTCTTCCAGTGGCCTTCCTTGCCGCAGTGGAAACAGTTACTGGGTTTGGAGTTTTTCTTTCCTTTCTTCTTCTTGATCTTGCTACTATTAGGGTTCAACCTTTTCTTAAAACCCTTATTGCCTGATTTCTTCCTTGAGCCCCTATCAACAAGAAGGATCGAACCCTTTTCCTTTTTGATATGGGTTTCAGCTGTCTTTAACATATTTAACAGCTCAAGCAGTGAGACATTCAGCTTGTTCATGTGAAAATTCACAACAAACTGAGAGAATGATTCAGGTAGTGATTGCAGGATCAAATCCTGACTGAGCTCACTATCCATAGCAAAACCTAATTGATTTAATCTGGTGATCAAGTCTATAACCATAAGACAATGGTTTTGCACGGACGTTCCTTCATTCATTCTAGCACGGAACAATTGCTTAGATATCTCATATCTAGCAGTTCTACTCTGCTCTCCATACAACTCCTTTAAATTAAGAAGTATGGATTGAGTGTCCATGTTCTCATGTTGTCTCTGTAGCTCATTGCTCATGGAGGCAAGAATGATACATTTGACAGTTAAACTGTCATTCTTCCACATCTTATGTGTGGCTACCTCCTCTTCTGTAGCATCATCCCCTAGATCTCCAAGATCAGGGGTTTCAAGAATATAAGAAATTTTTTCCTGAGTGAGTACAATCTTAAGATTCCTCAACCAGTCTACATAGTTTGGACCGGTCAACTTGTTGGCATCCAAGATGCCTCTTAGTGATAGTGAAGATGCCATTTAATTCAGAATTAATTCTACATAAGCAAAGAACAAAACTATCATAAACAAATCAATCATGATGACATATATACAATTAGATAAGGACTTTATCTAATTGTTACTCCTACTATTTTATCGAATATCATAGCCCTCTCCTATGATAAACGAGAAAATCTAATTTTTCTTAGTAGGGTTGAGATCCTAATTCATCATAAAAGTCTTGTGGTTGCACAACAAACCTTTATGAGTTCAAAGGTAGGAAACTCTTTCCAATTGCATCTCATGCAATTCTCAACTTTATCCTATCCTCTTAAAACACTTATAGCCTTGTGGTTGCACAACAAACTATAATGTTTTAGTTAAGTCAAACCCTTCATTTCCATATAGTCATATTCAAATAATATTGCCCTTGTAGTTGCACAACAAAGCAACATATTAAAATATGCCATAAGCATCTCTATGCACCAAGATAGTATAACATCAGTCCTCATTGCAAGTCTTGTGGTTGCACAACAAACTAGCATGGATCTTGACATAATAATGTCGAGGCATGAAGGAAGGATATCAGTAGTGTTTTATCAACATTAAGCTTATCCATAATAGGCAATCAAACAATTGGGCAGGTAAGCAGGTGGGAGGCTCCCCTTACTCAGAGAGTAAGGTCCTAATTAAGTAACCACCTTTAGTGCTTTCCTTAGACACCAATTAGATTAATTATTCTAGAATGGGTCAGCTCAAAGTTTTTCAACACTATGACTTAATATATTGTTATTGAGGGCTTACTGGTCTCATGCACATTCTATAATTATAACATATTGAACATATGTCTTTGTATATATTATAACAAATTATATATCTATCTCATAGCATATATAAATCATAACAAACTATCATGCATCATAGCTATCTCATAGCACGTATAAATTATTACCAATTAACTAAATCAATTAACATATCTTCATATGAAAATTCATATCATGAAATTTATAACATAATACTATCTCATAGCATATATACATCATGGCTATCTCATAGCATGTACAAATTATTACCAATTGATTGGATCAATTAATATGCTTCAACATATCTTCTTATAAAAAAGTCATATCATGATATTTTATTATATATCATATCATATATGAATCATATAATTCAGCATTCCTCTAAACATATGACATTACTATCTCATAGTAATTTAATAATCATACATCATGCATAATCACCTGATTGAACCAATTAAGGGTGGCTCTGATACCACTGAAGGGTTCTAGCATGCTATAATGGGCAGCGGAAGCTAGGAATTTTAAAAATTTCTTGATAAAGTTCCTTAACATAAAACCCTTATAAGCCAAGATCACCTTAATGGAAGCAATCAAATAATATAATATAAATGCAGAAATAGAAGAATACCTCTAACGCTAATCCAATGTGCAGAATTTTTACTAGATGTCCAAGTGTTCACCCTCCAACGTTGATCCACACGAAAACTTGATTTAAGTCTTAAGCTCCAAAGACTTTGATTCTTAATGCAGAATTCTTCTAAAGAACTCTAATGGCTTGCTTTCCTTTCTTTCTATTTTTCTTTAACCTTCTAAAATCACTTCTAATCCTTTTGTCCTAAAGAAGACCACCTTGTCTTGGCTTAGGACACACTAGAAGCAATGCTAGAAAGAAAGAAACTAATGTAAGAAAGAAAGAAGAGAGGAGTGGGGTGGAGTTGGAATGATGAAACCCATGGAGTGCTAGCCTATTTATAATAGGTGTAGGGATGCATCTCCAAGGGATGCATCCCATCCACACATCCTCTCATGAAAGGGCATCATCTAAAGAGCCATATCAAATAAGAGGAGGTGCAGATCAAGTGAGGAGGTGTATCAAATGATATGTCCTTTCATGTGGTGCCATATTTTGACCAAGTCAACATCACATGCTAATCACATGTCCATCACGCCTCACCTCTTGATCTTTCATGATGATGATCCAAGGGCTCCAATGCAAGGCGCCATTCACTTGACCCATTATGTCTTCATCCAATGGTGGGATTAAGATCCAATGGTCAATTATGATAGCCATCCTCTAATCCAATTCAATTGGGTTAAACCAACTCTCCATTATGTCTTCATCCAACGGTAGATCAAGATCTAACGGTCTAAATTGAATGATTTATTAAATCTAATCCAATTAGATTCAAACCAATCCAATTAGGTGCCAACTCTTGGCTAACCCATATTAGAACATGATCTAATCAAATTAGATCAATTAAGAATCGAATTCGAATCAAGAGCTAAGGGTTTGCAACACCTGCTAGGATGTCTATCTTGCAAACATGATCTAATCCAATTAGACCCTTAATAAGTTTTCTTGTGTGTGACCCATTGGGTTCCATACTTAGCCAGCAATAGGTGTGAGTGCGAGTTGACCCAACTTGATTAGAACTCTTCTAATCGATTTAAGTCCAAACTGTGCGAACCCAAACTTAACAATTAGAATCCTTTCTAATTGGTGATCGAATTAAACTCTTTAATTCGATCAAACCTATAAGACAAGATTAATGTCTAGCAACGTGTCATGTCTACCCAGAAAATATGGAATTTGGTAGAAATACCAAAAATACCCTTCAGTGGCAAGTTACCGTGCAATTCAATCCTTTAAACAAACTGCATCCCGAACATGTATATGAGTATGAATATATGTCAAACTCAATTTCATATTCATATATTTCTCTATCTTCTAATGATAATTCGAATAATGAAACATTAGAAACTCTTTCTAATTTTCATTGTGCTTTGATCAAAAGCTTCCTGAATTATCATATGATTAGAATAAATAGGATGCGATCTTCTCTTACTAGAAGTGATTAATTCCTTGTTGACCTACTCATAACCTTCGTACACAATTCACCATATCCAGAAGACCTCGTACATAACTTATTGTCATGAATGAGTGGAAACCAAAATATGGATTTATGTGCACAAGATACTATGGTGATCTCAGGTCAAAAGATCAGTTGCACAACTCCCACTAAGAGAATCATCTTTTGACATGTAAGTAAGACTTCATAAGATTTCTCTTTGTAGGTCAATTCAGTGAACTCATTTCTCTAATGAGCACCCACATCTTTGTATTAGTGTCTCCACACAAGTGATTGTGAGATCAATCACCCTCTGCATCGAGCATACATAAGATGTGCCAGTCTTTTCGGTAAACATTGATCCCCAACTCAGTGTACCAATGACTGAGAATATTTAAGATTAGGATTTTAGGATTTTAGGTCTCACTAGTATGATCTCATCATAGCCTCAAAATCATTGCCCTAATCTAAGGGGTTCATCGCAAATATAATCAACAGCATATGATGAAACACAATGCTTTTATTTATATTAAATATCATGTACATGATTTAGAAAATCAAAAGAAAATCCTTCACAATACATATTGCGATTGGCTTGTAGGGCATCTACTCTTTCTGCCGTCTTCCTGAAAAAACAGTTTATCCTTGATAGAGGCAGTGGGAGAAAAATTGAGCTTGAAGAGAGAGTCTCTGAAAAGCAACGAGTTATGGATCCTATAAATCCTATTCACATAGAGCCAGTACACATAGTACCTCCTCCACCTCGTAGATCTAGTAGGGTCTTCCATCCTCCCGATAGATACTTAGGTATACTAGTAGAGGACACAGAGAAAATGTTCCTCATGGGATATAGGGAACATATACAGGATCCCAATACCTACAACGAGGCGATATCTGATATCGATTCCGAGAAATGGCTGGAAGCCATGAAGTCAGAGATAGACTCCATGTATTCTAACCAAGTCTGGATCTTAGTAGATCGACCAGAAGGTATAGTACCTATTGGATGCAAATAGATCTATAAAAGAAAGATAGGTTCGGATGGAAAGGTAGAGACCTATAAGGCAAGGCTAGTGGCGAAAGGGTATAGTCAGCGCGAAGGCATTGACTATCAGGAGACCTTTTCACCTGTAGCCATGCTAAAATCCATTCGAACATTGCTTGCCATTGCAGCATTTCATGATTATGAAATATGGCAGATGGATGTAAAAACTGCTTTCCTGAATGGATATCTTGATGAAGATATTTATATGGAGCAGCCTTTGGGTTTCACTTCCAGTGATGGAGATCACAAGGTCTGCAAGCTGCAAAGGTCCATCTATGGACTAAAGCAAGCATCTCGGAGTTGGAACACTCGTTTCAATGATGCGATCAAATTGTTTGATTTCATCAAGAACGAAAAGGAACCGTGTGTTTACAAGAAGGTTAGTGGGAGTGCTGTTGTGTTCCTCGTACTGTACGTGGATGACATCCTCTTGATTGGGAATGATGTGAAAGAGTAGATGCCCTATAAGCCAATCATTTGATGGGTTTCTCTTTGTAATCCTCCAAATCATGTACTTTGACACTCGATATATATCAATAAAGGCATTGTGTTTCATCATTTGCTGCTTATCTATTTTATTATTGGATGATGAACCCCATAAATTAGGACATTGGTTTTAAGGGTTATGATGAGATCATACCAGTGAGACCTAAAATCCTAAAATCCTAATTTAGAATATTCCCAGTCAAATTGGTATATTGAGTCGGGGATCAATATTACCGGAAAGACTGGCACATCTTATGTATGCTCAATGTAGAGGGTGATTGATCTCACAATCACTTGTGTGAGACACTAATACAAAGATGTGGGTGCTCATTAGAGGAATGAGTTCACTGAAATGACCAGCCATGAGAACATCTTATGGATTCTTACTTAATTATCAAAAGATGGTTCTCATAGTGGGAGTTGTGCAAGTGATCCTTAGACCTGAGATCATGTTGCCCAGATAGACAACCCAAGAGGGGGGGTGAATTGGGTTTTTAAATTAACTTAGCTAATTAAAACTTTGTGGATGATTAACTAAATACTATAGCCAGTTATTTAATTAAAGCTAAGTGCTGTGAGTAATGTGTGGGGAAGAAGATGAGAGACAATGCACTACAAACACAAGGTTTTATAGTGGTTCGGAGCTAACCCTTGCTCCTACGTCCACTCCCCAAGTCTCACTTGGGAATTTCACTATAACCCCCTTGGATTACAGCCGGTTATTTTGCAAGCTCACAACCGAACTTGTTGTTTTACGAGCTCACAACGAACTCGGTCGGTTTTCCCAGGCTCACCGACTAGAACCAACCCCGATTGTTTTTCCGGGCTCACAATCAAACCCTTACACTCGTTGGTTTTAAACCGGCTCACCAACCAACCTTAATCCCCTTGATTCAATCCCCCGATTGAATCAAGTAAATACACGAGATAGAAGAAAACAGAAGATAGCTTCTCAAAAAGCAGATTTAAAACAATATAATCGTAAAGGAGTTAGAAGCCCTCAAACGCTTTTAAGATGGTGAAGAGGTGTGGCTTCTGGAACTCCGGTCTCCTCTTGAAAGAGTGATCGACTTGAAAGCAGGAGGAGGAAGCTTTGAATGCTGGGAAGATGTTGGTGGAGCAGTAAATGCAGATCTTCCCTTTTTCTCGTTGAAGAGCACTTAGAGAGCTTGAAGACTTGAATGCTAGGAGTGGAATGTGTGTTTTCTACCTTGCTACAGTCTTCTGTGGCTATTTAAGCCAACCCCCACGGAAACTAGCCGTTACTCTGCTTTTTCTGGCCGTTCTGCACACTCTGCGCAGCCTGACAATGTGACCGTTGGTGGGTTGGAGTCGACTCGCGCGATCAGGAGTCGACTCGGCTGTAGCAGGAGTCGACTCGAGCTTTTCCGGAGTCGACTCGGCAACTGTTCCCAGTTTGAATTAAAGTTGCCGTCTTGACTGGGAGTCGACTCGTCTTGACCCGGAGTCGACTCGCCAACTTCTGGCGCTGACCTGGCAATTTTGGAGTCGGCTCATCCTCTGTAGTCCGTGGATCCAAATTTGAATTTTGTCCACTCGAGTCGACTCGACTGTCCTGGGAGTCGACTCGAATCTCAGAGCCCGAACTCCCGATTCTCTGTCTTTTGGCTCATCCAGTCTTGGAGTCGACTCGAACTTCCTTGGAGTCGACTCGGCTCTCAGTTTCCGAAAGTTGGTCTTCTGCCTTTTGACGTGAAGCTTGTCTTGGAGTCGACTCGAGCTGTCTGTGAGTCGACTCGAATCTCAGAGGCAGTAACATGGTCTTCTGTCTGTCGATGGTCGCACAGTCTCGGAGTCGACTCGCGTACTGCGGGAGTCGACTCGAATCTCAGAGTCCATAAAACGCTCTCTGACTTTTTCTTTGCGTACCGCTGGGAGTCGACTCGCGTTCCACTGGAGTCGACTCGAATCTCAGAGTCCATAAAACGCTCTCTGACTTTTTCTGTGTGTACCGCTGAGAGTCGACTCGCATTCCACTGGAGTCGACTCGAATCTCAGACCTGAAAAACTGCTCTTCTATCCTTCTGTCTGTTTTCAGTCGGAGTCGACTCGTACTGATCAGGAGTCGACTCGAGCTCGTGCCAGTGACCTTGATACGCTTGGAGTCGACTCGTGATACTCGGGAGTCGACTCGAGTCTCAGACATTGGTTCATGCAGACTTCTTAACTTATCCAAAATACTATGAACCAAGTCTAGAAACACTTTGACAGGATTTTCACTGAAACACTCAATTGAATTCATTAGTAATCACAAGATATACTCAATTGCTTTGAGCTCATCAAAATCAAATGGGGTTTTAATCAATCACTCCACAATCTCCCCCTTTTTGATGATGACAAAACTTTGAGTATATGTAAAATGAGTTGCTCAGTAAATAATGAAATAAACTCCATAAATGAATTCAAATGTCTGATAATTTAATTTATCCAAGTTTGAAAGGAGTGAAACATTAAATTTGGGAGTTAAAGTTCCCCCTTTCATTTGGAATTATATAAGCCTTCATATTCTGCAATCAATTGTTTGGCTTATATGTCATTAATGTTTTAGCTTGATTAAAATTCAGATTCTCCCCCTCAACATATGCATTCAACTATATTTTGATTTTCTGAATTTCCTCTTCATGCTTTGAAGGTTTTTTTGAACTGAATTTTATCTTTAGAGGGAAAATCTGTCAATTTGTTCTTGAGTAGGATTCAGCTAATCTCCGAATATCCCTTGAATAGATTCTGGAGATTACTCCATTAGGAGCCCCAAAAGAGAGATAATGAGCCTCGAGGTACCGAATCCACTTAGAACAAATTTATGTGTGTTTTTAAGAGTTTATCGTTTTATTTATTTCCATTGATTTCTTTTACATATTTTTTAATATTTCTTCCCTTTTACATATTTTATACTTACACATTTCTCCCCCTTTTTGTCATCATACCAAAAAGGAGGTAATCACACACAATCAATGGCACAAATGGCACAGTCAATCATCAAATGGCACAGAAATGAAGATAAGATGTCTACTCATTGTATTGATATGAAGGTGAATACATTTGAGCATACAATAGGTAAAGCAAGAACAATACAAAAGAAGACAAAACACAACTCAAAATCATCTATGACCTCCTCGAGGATGTGGCTCCCCCTCTCGAGGATACATCTCCTCCTCTGGAGGATGTAGCTCCCCCTCTCGAGGATACATCTCCTCCTCTGGAGGATGTAGCTCCTCCTCTCGAGGATGTGACTCCTCCTCTCAATCGGCTCTGCTCCATGAGGAGGGCGACTGCCTCTGTAACATGGCCCAGCTGCGTGATAATAGACGTGGTGGCTCTGCTATGTGTAGTGGAGAGCTCAGTCACCGACGTCTGAAGCCCAGTCACCGAGGTCTGAAGTGCGTCCAGCTTGTCGATGAGCACATTCGACAAGTGCTCGGCCCCCTCGGTGGTGGTGTGCATGTCACGGCGGATGTCATCCCGCATCCTCCTCGTGGTGCTCGTGACCTCGCTCATGCTGTGGAACTGGGCCTGCACCAGGGTCCTAATGTTGTAGATCTCCTGCCGCACCTCAGCCGTCATGTCTGTCACGGCTGTCAAAGATGGGACCAATGCTGAGGATGGAGTGGGTGCAGGAGTGGGAGCTGGCACGGAACCTCGGAGCTCCCGGAGCAGCTCGTCCCTCAAATCTTGGACGATCTCCTGCCGCAGCTCCCGGAGCTGCTCTGGATCAATACGGACCTCCATAGATGGTGGAGCTGAGGAGGAAGGTCCGGCAGAGGTGGTAGGAGCAGGAGGAGTGGATGCAAGGTCTGGATGGTCTGGGGACTCTGGGTAGTCAGAATCTGGCTCTGGACTGGGTGATGGTCTGGTGGTCTGAGCGGTGAGAGTGGACTTCCTAACCCAGATCCCTTCTCTCTTCCGAAATTCCATCCTGTGCATGGTCCCCGTACCCAAGCGATCAGTCCATCGCAAGGCACGAGAGGGTTCCTTCTCAGGAATGGAAATTTCGTACTGCCTAAAGAGAAGAGTGAATATCATTCCGTATGGGAGGGAGAGCCTAGGTCTATCCAGGGGCTCACACATATACCTATAAATGAGCTTGGGGAAGTTGACCGGGGTGTCCTGAAGAATGTAAGACATAATAGCTAGGTCCCTCTCATTCACAAAATCAAATCTCCCTGTCTTAGGGAAGATGGACCTGGACAAAATGCTCAAAAGGATTCTCACTTCAATAGGAAGTGAGCTAGCAGATACCTCATCTAGGGGAGACTGAGGTGGATGCCCTAAGACGATCGTAAGGGCCTCAAATCTATCCTCAGGATGTGCAGGAGCCACCCCTACTAATGGAAGGTGGAGGATATGGGCAATGAGGTCCTCTGTGACACATAATGGGACACCTAATACCGTGCCCTCAATACCTCCATCTCTCCGATGGACGGTACTGTAGAACTCTTGAACTAGGCCAGGATAGGTGGGAAGGTCCAAGGTGAGGAAGTACTCTAGACCCTGGGCTCTAAGCCTATCGCCTATGGTGAATCCTTCCCGGGAGAGATAGTCGAAAGTGACATACCTCCCGGAGGTGACGGCCTTCCCGGCCAACGGCCTAACATGAACCACCCTAGGCGGGGAACGATCCGGAGGAGGTTGCCTCGCGGGATCGTGCCGCGCCTTGGAGCGCCGCTCGGGACCGGCCACTGGACGGGACCTCTTTCTAACAACTCCCTTGCGAGGCATCTTGACCTAAACGAGATGAAAACCTAGAGAACGAAGAAGGATCGATAGAGGAAGCTCGGGACTGACCTGAAAAGACCTAGGAACGGACGGAAACTCAATGTCCGGCGAAGAATCGACGGAAAAAGGGCTTGGAGACGATCGAGGATGACCTAGGAGTCGGCTCTAGGGCTTTGTGAACAGTGGCAGCTTGAGAAAAAGTGTTTGCGAAACGACAAACCTAGGGTTAAAAAGTCGGATCCCGACTGCGAGTCGACTCCCCTGAGTCGCGAGTCGACTCGACCTCGAGTCGACTCCAGAAAATGCGCGAGTCGACTCTCCTTATGCGCCTGTAGACTTCGAGTCGACTCCCGACAATGTGCGAGTCGACTCCCCCTCAGCTGCCAACTTTGCGAGTCGACTCCCCCAAATGCGCGAGTCGACTCCCCCTTAGGAGCCGGCTCTGAAACTTACTCGAGTCGTCTCTAACCTTGGCACGCACTTAAAAATCATGCTATAACCGTGCCAAATGAGGAAAAATCACCTAGTTGGGATCTGATTTGATGATCATTGAATAGAAACTCTATTTTAACCTCATTTTAACCATCAAAATCAATTAATCTAGTGGAAACTCCCACTAGGATGGGTCAATCACTCCTAATCCCCTCCTAAGTACACTGAACCTCTCTTCACTTAGGGATTTTGTGAAAATATCTGCTAATTGATCATCAGTACAAACAAATTGGAGAGTCACATCACCATTCAATACATGATCTCTTATGAAGTGATGTCTTATCTCAATGTGTTTAGTTCTTGAGTGTTGAATTGGATTTTTAGTTAGGTTTATGGCACTTGTATTATCACAATTAATGGGGATTTTATCTTGTTTAATGCCATAATCTTCTAATTGTTGTTTAATCCACAAGATTTGAGCACAACAACTCCCGGCTGCAACATATTCAGCTTCTGCAGTGGATAATGCAACCGAGTTTTGTTTCTTGCTAAACCATGAGATTAGGTTTTCTCCTAGAAATTGACAAGACCCGCTGGTACTTTTTCTATCAAGCTTACATCCAGCGAAGTCTGAATCTGTGTACCCTATTAAGTTTAGGCTAGATTCTTTAGAGTACCACAGCCCTATGTTCTTAGTTCCTATTAAGTATTTAAAGATTCTCTTAACTGCAGCTAGGTGTGATTCTTTAGGATTAGCCTGATATCTAGCACACATGCACACACTAAACATAATATCAGGCCTACTTGCAGTAAGATACAGTAAAGAACCTATCATACCTCTATAAAGTTTTTGATCTACAGATTTACCTGATTCATCTTGGTCTAACTTACACGATGAGCTCATGGGGGTGCTGATTGACTTGTTTCCCTCCATATCGAACTTCTTGAGCATCTCCTTGATATATTTGGCTTGATTGATGAAGATGCCTCCTTCAGATTGTTTGATTTGAAGCCCGAGAAAGTAGTTCAGCTCTCCCATCATGCTCATCTCAAACTCACTCTGCATCAAATCAGCAAATTCCTCGCAGAGGCGATTGTTAGTAGCACCGAAAATGATATCATCAACATAAATCTGTACTAATAACATATCCTTATTTTTCTTTTTCAGAAATAGTGTTGTATCTACATTTCCCCTAGAGAATCCATGTTCTAATAGAAATTTACTAAGTCTCTCATACCATGCTCTAGGTGCTTGTTTTAGACCATAAAGTGCTTTGTTCAGTTTATACACATGATTGGGGTATTGATGATTTTCAAAACCAGGAGGTTGTTCCACATATACCTCCTCATTAATAAACCCATTTAGAAAAGCACTTTTTACATCCATTTGATATAGCTTGAAGTCCTTAGAGCATGCATATGCTAATAATAGTCTAATAGCCTCAAGTCTAGCTACGGGAGCAAAGGTTTCATCAAAGTCTATACGTTCTTCTTGATTATAACCCTTTGCTACTAGTCTAGCCTTATTCCTTATAACAATTCCATTTTCATCTAGCTTATTTTTATATATCCATTTTGTACCTATAATTGGATATTCAGAAGGTCTCTCTACTAGATCCCACACTTTATTTCTAGTAAATTGGTTTAGTTCTTCTTGCATTGCATTTATCCAATTTACATCATTTTCGGCTTCTTCTATATGTTTGGGCTCAAAGTGTGAAACAAAAGCTAGATGGTTATTCAAATTTCTAAGGGATGCTCTAGTCCTAACGGGTTGGGATGGATCATCTAGAATTAGTTCCTTAGGATGCCCATGAGCATACCTCCAAGCTTTAGTTAGCCCATGATCCACTATAGGCTCTTGGTTTGATGATTCTCCTTCAATCAACTTTTGATTATCATCTTGTAATCCCATCTCATCTATCTTTTCTTCAAGTATTTCAATATCATCATCAAAATTAACCTTCTTACTAGATGAGATGTCACAAGAGTCATCAAAAACAACACGTATAGATTCTTCTATAACTAGGGTTCTTTTATTAAAGATTCTATAGGCTTTACTAGTTGTAGAATAACCTAGGAATATTCCTTCATCAGATTTTGGATCAAATTTTCCTAGATTATCTTTCCCATTATTATGTACAAAACACCTACATCCGAAAATATGAAAATAGTTAACCTTTGGTTTTCTGTTTTTCCACAGTTCATATGGTGTTTTCTTTATGATGGGTCTTAATAGAACTCTATTTAATACATGGCAAGAAGTATTAATGGCTTCTCCCCAAAAGTACTTAGGGAGGTTACTTTCACATAACATCGTTCTAGCCATTTCCTCTAGGATTCTATTTTTTCTTTCCCCAACTCCATTTTGTTGTGGTGTCCTAGGTGCTGAGAAATTATGGGTTATCCCCTTTTTACTACAAAATTCATCAAATAATTGATTTTCGAATTCGGTACCATGGTCACTTCTAATAGCTATAACTGAGGACTCTTTAGCATTTGTTACTTCCTAATGGAACTTCTTAAACATAGAAAATGCTTGATCCTTATGCGCTAGAAACATGACCCATGTGTACCTAGAGTAATCATCTACTATAACTAGACCATATTTATTTCCACCTAGGCTTGTTGTTCTAGTTGGACCAAATAGGTCCATGTGTAGTAATTCTAGAGGCCTAGAAGTAGAGACATATTTTATGGATTTAAAAGAGTTTCTAGATTGTTTGCCAAATTGACATGCTTCACATATTTTGTTCTTTTCAAATTTTATTTTTGGCAAACCTATCACGGAGTCTCTTTTAACTAGTTTAGTTATTGTGTCCATGCTTGCATGACCTAACTTACGGTGCCATAACCAACTAGCATCATTTTCTTTAGTTTCATTAACAACTAAACATTGGTTATGTTTTGTAAGGTCTTCTAGATCTACCACATATACATTTCCACGTCTCATCCCTTTAAAAACTAAACTATTATCATTAGTATTTGTTATAATGCACAGTGATGGTTTAAACATAACATCATATCCTTTGTCACATAATTGACTAATGCTTAACAAGTTATGCTTAAGACCATCAACATATCTAACATTATCTATAAAAGTAGAAGGGGTGATTTGAACTTTACCAATACCAATGATGTGACCTTGGTTGTTGTCTCCAAACGTCACAGCACCTCCCTTCTTAACTTCAAGGGTGAAAAATTGGTCTTTATCACCCGTCATGTGCCTTGAGCAGCCACTATCCAAATACCAGCAATTTTTGTTGACCTTGGCTGCAAGACACTCCTACACAAGCAAATCATGTCATCTTAGGTACCCAAGTTTTCTTGGGTCCTTCATGGTTAGTCAAGTTGGTTCCTTTTGGAACCCATACCCTTTTAATTTTTCTTTTAGTTTTACTTTTCCTAAAATTACATACATTTGCTTTATGGCCTACTGTACCACAACAAAAGCAGGTTATTTTCTTAGTTTTTGTTTCTCCAGCTTTAACAAAGAAGTTACTAAGAAGTTTTTGCTTATTCCTTGGTTTATATCCTAAACCGGCTTTATTAAACACTGCACGTTGACTATTTAGTATCATGTTTAATTTTTCAGAACTATAGGTAAATCTTTCAACTAAGGGTTTGTATTTGTTAAGTTCTTTAGTTAGTGTCTGATTTTCGGCTTTTAGATCATTAAGTTCTTTAGTAAGATCCTTATCTAAGGTTTGTTTATATTTTTTAAGTTCTGAAAATTCCTTAGTTAGTTTTTCATTTTCTTTAGTTAAGGTGTTGGTCTTTTGAGTTAAAAGTTGGTTGCTTGTTTTAAGTTCTATATTTTCTTTGGTGATTAAATCCTTATCCTTAACTAATTTATCGTATTTATGTAGGTATGATTGATTAGTTATTTTCAGTTCTTTATTCTTAAGATTTATAGCCTTATATTCTACCATTAATTCATTAAATGCATCATAAAGTTCATCAAATGAAAAATCATAGTGCGTATCGAAAGTTACCTCATTTTCGTTGGCCATGAAACAAAAATTGGCCTTCTCTTCTTGTTCTTCATCCGATGATGAAGATGATGCGTCGGAGTCCGATAGGGTGGTGACAAGGGCTTTCTTCTTCTTCTTGTACTTGCTGCTCTTCTTTAGTAAGGGACACTCAGCTCGGATGTGTCCCGGCTTTTTGCACTCATAGCAGCCGGTCCCCTCACTTTCCCTTTCCTTACCTTTGTCCTTGCGGTAGGAATTTGAGGGGCCTCTCCTTTGATGATAGGACTTCTTGTGGTTGATGAATTTCTTGAACTTGCGCACAAGAAGAGCCTCACCACCATCTTCCTCATCTTCTTCTTCTTCACTGCTGCTGCTGCAAGACAAGTCCTTGTTAGAAGAAGTAGATTTTAAAGCTATTACCTTTTTCTTATGGGAGGACTCTTCCTCGTTGTGTTGTTTCATGGTAAGCTCATGCGTCATAAGGGATCCAAGGAGCTCTTCAAGTGGAAGCTTGTTCAAGTCTTTAGCTTCTTGGATTGCCGTCACTTTAGCTTCCCACGACCTTGGTAGACACCGAAGGATTTTCCTGACAAGTTCACTGTTAGTATAGTTCTTGCCAAGGCTTTTTAGGCCATTGACAATATCAGTAAACCTAGTGAACATGCATGTAATTGTTTCGTTAGAGTCCATTTTAAATAGTTCATATTTATGAACCAAAATATTTATTTTGGACTCTTTCACTTGATTCGTGCCCTCATGGGTCACTTCAAGTCTGTCCCAAATCTCTTTTGCAGAATTGCAAGTAGAGACCCTATTGAATTCATTACGGTCTAAGGCACAATAGAAGACATTCATTGCTTTAGAGTTTAATTGTGCCTTCCTCATGTCATGTTCATCCCAGTCCATTTCAAGTTTAGGTACCTTAACACCATCTACGTATATGGATGGGATGTATGGCCCATTTACTACAATGGACCACATCTCATAGTCTTGGGCTTGGATGAATATTCTCATCCTAGCCTTCCAGTATGAGTAGTCAGATCCATTGAAGAAAGGGGGTCTTTGGGTGGACTGACCCTCAATGTGAGAAGATCCAAATGGGGTTGTCATTTTGATCTTTTAACTCTTGAGTGGAAGAGTTTTTGGCTCTAATACCACTTGTTGCCCAGATAGACAACCCAAGAGGGGGGGTGAATTGGGTTTTTAAATTAACTTAGCTAATTAAAACTTTGTGGATGATTAACTAAATACTATAGCCAGTTATTTAATTAAAGCTAAGTGCTGTGAGTAATGTGTGGGGAAGAAGATGAGAGACAATGCACTACAAACACAAGGTTTTATAGTGGTTCGGAGCTAACCCTTGCTCCTACGTCCACTCCCCAAGTCTCACTTGGGAATTTCACTATAACCCCCTTGGATTACAGCCGGTTGTTTTGCAAGCTCACAACCGAACTTGTTGTTTTACGAGCTCACAACGAACTCGGTCGGTTTTCCCAGGCTCACCGACTAGAACCAACCCCGATTGTTTTCCCGGGCTCACAATCAAACCCTTACACTCGTTGGTTTTAAACCGGCTCACCAACCAACCTTAATCCCCTTGATTCAATCCCCCGATTGAATCAAGTAAATACACGAGATAGAAGAAAACAGAAGATAGCTTCTCAAAAAGCAGATTTAAAACAATATAATCGTAAAGGAGTTAGAAGCCCTCAAACGCTTTTAAGATGGTGAAGAGGTGTGGCTTCTGGAACTCCGGTCTCCTCTTGAAAGAGTGATCGACTTGAAAGCAGGAGGAGGAAGCTTTGAATGCTGGGAAGATGTTGGTGGAGCAGTAAATGCAGATCTTCCCTTTTTCTCGTTGAAGAGCACTTAGAGAGCTTGAAGACTTGAATGCTAGGAGTGGAATGTGTGTTTTCTACCTTGCTACAGTCTTCTGTGGCTATTTAAACCAACCCCCACGGAAACTAGCCGTTACTCTGCTTTTTCTGGCCGTTCTGCACACTCTGCGCAGCCTGACAATGTGACCGTTGGTGGGTTGGAGTCGACTCGCGCGATCAGAAGTCGACTCGGCTGTAGCAGGAGTCGACTCGAGCTTTTCCGGAGTCGACTCGGCAACTGTTCCCAGTTTGAATTAAAGTTGCCGTCTTGACTGGGAGTCGACTCGTCTTGACCCGGAGTCGACTCGCCAACTTCTGGCGCTGACCTGGCAATTTTGGAGTCGGCTCATCCTCTGTAGTCCGTGGATCCAAATTTGAATTTTGTCCACTCGAGTCGACTCGACTGTCCTGGGAGTCGACTCGAATCTCAGAGCCCGAACTCCCGATTCTCTGTCTTTTGGCTCATCCAGTCTTGGAGTCGACTCGAACTTCCTTGGAGTCGACTCGGCTCTCAGTTTCTGAAAGTTGGTCTTCTGCCTTTTGACGTGAAGCTTGTCTTGGAGTCGACTCGAGCTGTCTGTGAGTCGACTCGAATCTCAGAGGCAGTAACATGGTCTTCTGTCTGTCGATGGTCGCACAGTCTCGGAGTCGACTCGCGTACTGCGGGAGTCGACTCGAATCTCAAAGTCCATAAAACGCTCTCTGACTTTTTCTTTGCGTACCGCTGGGAGTCGACTCGCGTTCCACTGGAGTCGACTCGAATCTCAGAGTCCATAAAACGCTCTCTGACTTTTTCTGTGTGTACCGCTGGGAGTCGACTCGCATTCCACTGGAGTCGACTCGAATCTCAGACCTGAAAAACTGCTCTTCTGTCCTTCTGTCTGTTTTCAGTCGGAGTCGACTCGTACTGATCAGGAGTCGACTCGAGCTCGTGCCAGTGACCTTGATACGCTTGGAGTCGACTCGTGATACTCGGGAGTCGACTCGAGTCTCAGACATTGGTTCATGCAGACTTCTTAACTTATCCAAAATACTATGAACCAAGTCTAGAAACACTTTGACAGGATTTTCACTGAAACACTCAATTGAATTCATTAGTAATCACAAGATATACTCAATTGCTTTGAGCTCATCAAAATCAAATGGGGTTTTAATCAATCACTCCACAGATCACCATGGTACCTTGTGCACTTGAAGCTATGTTTTGGTTTACCCTCATTCACGACATTGCGTTGTGTACGGGATATTCTGGATATGGTGGATTTTGTACGAAGGTTGTAAGTTGGTCAACAAGGAATTAGTCACTTCTAGTAAGAGAAGGTAACATCCTACTTACTCTAATCTTATGATGATTCAAGAAGCCTTTGATCAAAGCAAAATGAATATTAGAAAGAGTTTCTAATGTTTCATTGTTTGAATTATCATATAAAAGATTGAGAGAGACATGAATAAGTCATTGAGTTTGATATTGATCCATACTCGAGCACTTATTCAGGATGTAGTATGACTGAGGGATTGAATTGCACAGTAACTTTCCACTGAAGGGTATGTTTGGATTTGTCCAATACATTCCTCATCTTCCGGGTAGACATGATACGTTGCTAGACGTCAATCATGTCTTGTGGGTTGATCGGATCAAAGAGTTTGATTAGATCAAAGCATCAGAAAGGTTCTGATTGCTAAGTCAGGTTTAGCACTAAATTGAACCTAAATTGGATTAGAGGTATTCTAATCAGGTTAGGTCAACTTGCACCTGCACCTACTGCTGGCTAAGATAAGGAACCCAATGGGTCACACACAAGGAAATTGATCAAGGGTCTAATTGGATTAGATCATGTTTGCAAGATGAACATGCTAGCACGTGTTGCAAACCCTAGCTCCTGATTCAAATTAAATTCGAATATGATTCTTAGATTTGGTTGATCTAATATGATTAGATCATGACCTAATATGGGTTAGCCAAGAGTTGAAACCCATTTGGCTTTAATTAGATCTGATTTGATTAGGTTTAATGTTTTCTTTAAGTTGGTTAAACCCAATTGGATTGGGTTTGATAGGGCCTTCACTTCTGGACCACTGGATGGCTTTCTGGATGAAAGATCTGGACCGTTGCTCAGCGCCTGAATCTGGACCACTGGATGGCTCTCTAGATGAAAGATCTGGACCGTTGCTCAGCGCCTGAATCTGGACCATCGGTGATGGCATCTTACTTCTGGACCATTGGATGGCACCCTGGATGATGATGTCTTGATCTAGACCATTAGATGGCACCTAGATCTGGACCATTGGCTTTGGTTCACTGCATTTGGGCCCTTGGATCATCAGGATTTAAGAGGGAGATGTGAGAAAGAAGTTGATACACCCTTCTCCTTAGCACCCCATCATGATGGGATGATCTCTTGGCACATGCCTCATCATGATGAGGTGTGTGGATGGGATGCATCCCTTTATGATGCATCCCTCCATCTCTTATAAATAAGGAGGTGCCTTGGGGTTCTAAAGATCATCCAAGAAAAAGCCTTTCCTTCTCTCTCCCTTATCCCTTCTTTCTTACAAGTCTCTCTCTTTTGTCCTAACCCAAGACAAGAGGGTCTTCTTTAGGACAAAAAGGCTAGTGAATGTTTTAGAGGTAGAAAGGAAGAAGGAAGTGAAGAAAAATCAGCCAATTAAATCCTTTGGAAGGATTGAACAATTAGAATCAAGTTTTGGTGGAGCTAGAGTCTTGAACCCATTCCTGTGTGGATCAACATCGGAGGGTGAACATTTGGGCACCTTAGGACATCTTCAGATATATTGGATATAGCGTGATAGGTATTCTTCTATACCAAGATTATATTTTCTACATTATTTGGTTATACTATTAAGGCGATCTTGGCTTATTAGGGTTTCATATAATGGGTTTTATAAGAAAATTTTATAATCCCGTATCTTCCGCTGCGCCCTAGGGCACTGGAAAACCCTAACGGTGGTATCAGAGCCACCCTTAATCAGTTTAACCAAATGATAATACATGCTATTATCTTGATGCTATGAGATAGCTAGGTTGTTTGTATGCATGATTAGTTTATGCTATGAGATAGTGTTATATTCATGTTGTAGCACAGTATAATTGCTAATACTAAATTATAGAATGTGCAATGAGACCAATATAGTAGTATGAAAACTTTGGGCTGACCCATTCTGGAACAATCGACTCAGTTGGTGTCTAGGAAGGAAGCCACAGGTGGTTACTTAATTAGGACCTCACTCTCTGAGTGAGGGGTGCCTCCCACCTGCTTTTCTGGCCAATTATTTGATTGTCCTTTATGGTTGAGCTTAATGTTAGTAAGATACTACTATTTGAAAGCCCTCACTAAATTCATAATTAAGTCGTAGTGTTAATTGCTTTAAGCTGAGCCATTCTGAATCAATTGACTAAGTTGGTGTCTAGGAAAGAGGCTACAGGTGGTTATTTAATTAGGACCTTACTAAGTAAGGAGAGCCTCCCATCTGCTTACCTGGCCAACTATTTGATTGACCTCCATGGAAAAGCTAATTGCTGATATAAAACTATAAAGGTCCTTCCTTCATGCTTAGATATTATTATGTCAATATCTACGCTAGCTTGTTGTGATTCCCACAAGGCTAGTATTAGGGATTGATATTGTAATATCTTGGTGCATATGATGCATATGGCATATTTTAATATGTTGCCTTGTTGTGATTCCCACAAGGGCAGTATTATTCAAATATGACTGTATAAAAATGAAGGGTTTGACTTAACTAGACACAATAGTTTGTTGTGATTCCCACAAGACTATATGTGTGCTAGAGGACAGAATAAAGTTGGGAATTGCATGGGATGCAATTGGAAAGAGTTTCCTACCTTTGAACTTATAAGGGCTTGTTGTGATTCCCACAAGGTCTTTTATAAGGAATTTGGATCTCAACCCCACTAAGAAAATTAGTATTTTCTCGTTCATCATACTTGAGGGTTATGATATTCGACAAAAATAGTGGGAGTAACAATTAGATAAAAGTCCTTGTCTGATTGAATACATGTCATCATGATTGGTCTGCTTATATTAGTGTTCTTTGTAATTATAGATTAATTCTGCAAAAATGGCATCTTCACTCTCACTTAGAGGTATCTTAGATACAAACAAATTGACTGGTCCCAACTATGTGGATTGGTTGAGAAATTTAAAGATTGTTCTCACACAAGAAAAACTTTCCTACATTCTTGAAACCCCTGACCTAGGGTCAGCAGGGGAAGATGCAACTGAGGAGGAATTGGCCACATATCGTATGTGGAAAAATGATAGTTTACTGTCAAATGTATCATGCTTGCTTCTATGAATAATGAATTGCAGAGGCAGCATGATAGCATGGATACTCACTCCATACTCCTTAACTTAAAGGAGTTATATGGTGAGCCGAGCAGAACTGCTAGATATGAGATATCTAAACAGTTGTTCCGTGCTAGAATGATCGAGGGATCATCTGTGCAAGACCACTGTTTAAAGGTTATAGACTTAATCACTCGATTAAGTCAACTTGGTTTTGCTATGGACAGTGAGCTCAGTCAGGATTTGATCCTGCAATCACTACCCGACTCATTCTCGCAGTTTGTCGTGAATTATCGCATGAACAAACTGAATTCCTCCCTGCCTGAGCTTCTAAATATGCTGAAAACAGCAGAGTCTCACATCAAGAAGGACAAGGGTCCGATCCTTCTTGTTGGTGAGAGCTCAAAGAAGAAGTCGGGCAACAAGGGTTCAAAGAAAAAACTAAACCCTAAGAGTCGCATCAAAAAGAAGAAGGGAAAGAAAATCTCTGGACCCGGTACCTGTTTCCACTGTGGCAAGACGGGGCATTGGAAAAGGAACTGCAAGAGCTTTCTTGCAACTGTGAAGCCTGATGCAAGTGTTGCATCAAAAGGTATGTTTTTATTACATGCCAATATGACATTAAGTTCTTCTGATTCTAATGCATGGGTATTGGATACCAGTTGTGGTTCTCACATATACAAATCTTTGCATGGACTGCAGAAAATTAGAAGACTGAAGAAAGGTGACTTCGAGCTATATGGCGCTGGAGGAGAATCCATCCAGGCTGAAGCTGTTGGCACCTACATACTGGAGCTACCCTCCGGAAAGTTCTTGAAGCTAGAAGACTGTTATTTTATGCCAAAAATCATTAGAAATGTAATTTCAATTCCTTTGTTGCTTAAGAAAGGATTCGAAATAAATGGAAAGAGCAATGGTTGCTCTATTTCTTTATCTAATGAGTATTATTGTCATGGCACTATGAAAAATGGTCTTTTAGTATTATGTCTTAATAATGTTATGTTTCATATTGGCAAAGATAATAAAAGAAAAAGAGAAAATATTAATAATACCCTCCTCTGGCATTACCGATTAGGTCATATTAGTGAGACAAGGTTACATAAGTTGTATAAAGATAAATTCTTTGACCCTTATGATTTTGAATCATTAGGAACTTGTGAATCTTGTCTTATGGGTAAAATGACCAAGTCTCCATTCTCGGGACATGGAGAAAGGGCAAGTGAGTTGTTAGAACTCGTACACACTGATGTGTGCGGTCCTATGTCAACTCAAGTTAGAGATGGATACTCTTACTTCATCACATTTACTGATGACTTATCAAGGTTCGGTTTTGTGTATCTAATGAAACATAAATCCGAAGCCTTTGATAAATTTAAAGAGTATCAAAGTATGGTCGAAAAACAAACTGGAAAGTGTATTAAAATCCTTCGATCTGATCGAGGAGGAGAATACCTTTCTAGTGAATTTTTAGACTATCTTAAATTAAAGGGTATACTCTCTGAATGGACACCTCCATATACGCCACAATTAAATGGTGTAGCTGAAAGAAGGAATCGTACCTTATTAGATATGGTACGGTCCATGATGTGCTTCACAAATCTTCCAATTTCCTTCTGGGGACATGCCCTAGAAACTGCTGCATTAGTATTAAATAGAGTACCATCTAAGTCTATATCTAGCACTCCATATGAGATATGGAAAGGAAAGAAACCTAATCTTAAGTATCTTAAGATATGGGGTTGTCATGCTTATGTCAAAAGAAATTTTGGACATAAGCTAAGTGCTAGATCGGACAAATGTATATTTGTAGATTATCCTAAAGATAGTTTAGGATATATCTTCTATAATCCTACCGAACAAAAGGTATTTGTTGCTAGGCATGCCACTTTCTTGGAAAAAGAGTTTTTTTTAGAAAAGGGCAAGGATAGAAGAATTGAACTTGATGAAGTTCAAGACCTACAAGGTGAGACACATAATAATCCTCAACCAGATGTACCCATGGAAGAGGCACAGCCACTACACACTACTCCTTTTCGAAGGTCAGAAAGAGTGCGAAATGCACCTGAGAGGTATGGATTTATTATTGAGAATGATGAAGCCCACATCGTTGATAACGATGACCCTCTGACCTATTCGAAAGCTGTCAAGAGTAGGGACTCTGACAAATGGTTGGACGCCATGAAATCCGAGATAGATTCTATGTATACAAACCAAGTGTGGACTTTGGTTGATGCACCTGAGGGAGTGATTCCAATAGGGTGCAAATGGGTATACAAGAAGAAGATAGGAGCTGATGGCCAAGTAGAAACCTACAAGGCCAGGCTAGTGGCAAAAGGTTTCAGGCAAAAACAAGGCATTGATTATGATGAAACTTTTTCGCCAGTAGCTATGCTCAAATCTATTCGGATTATGCTTGCTATAGCTGCATACTATGATTATGAGATCTGGCAGATGGATGTCAAAACCGCCTTCTTAATGGTCACCTTGAGGAAGAGGTCTATATGACACAGCCAGAGGGATTTGTCTCAAGAGGGAGAGCAAATCAAGTATGTAGGCTTAAGAAATCCATTTATGGATTAAAGCAGGCATCTAGAAGTTGGAACATCCATTTTGACATGATAGTCAAAGAGTTTGGCTTCATTAAAAATATAGATGAACCTTGTGTGTACAAGAAGACTAGTGGGAGTGCTATTGTCTTCTTGATATTATATGTGGACGATATATTGGTCATTGGAAATGATGTTCCAATGATGCAATCGGTCAAGACTTGGCTATCAAAGAAATTTTCCATGAAAGACTTGGGTGAAGCATCCTATATACTTGGTATAAGGATCTATAGAGATAGATCTAAAAGGATGCTAGGTTTGTCCCAGTCTAGGTACATAGATAATGTGCTGAAGAGGTTCAGCATGGATGGAAGTAAGAAAGGTTTCTTACCCATAGGACATGGCATACAACTCTCTAGGAAGATGTGTCCTAAGACATCTGAAGAGAGGAATAGAATGAGTTCTATTCCCTATGCTTCAGCAGTAGAGTCGATCATGTATGCTATGTTATGTACCAGGCCTGATGTAGCTTATGCCTTAGGTATGGTAAGTAGATTTCAGGCAGATCCCAGGGAGGATCATTGAAAAATTGTGAAAAGCATTCTCAAATACTTGAGAAGGACTAGAGATGTTTTTCTGATTTATGGAGGATCAGAATTGAAACTAAAAGGCTATTCAGATTCTAGCTTTCAATCTGATCCAGATGATAGCAAGTCAATCTCTAGATATATTTTCACTTTGAATGGTGGAGCTGTGAGTTGGAAAAGTTCCAAACAGCAAACTGTAGCTGACTCAACTACTGAGGCAGAATACATAGCTGTTAGTGAAGCTGCTAAGGAAGCAGTCTGGATGAAGAAGTTCATCACAGAGCTGGGTGTAGTTCCTGAGATTGCCGGACCAGTCCCAGTTTATTGCGATAACACTGGAGCAGTTGCACAGGCTAAGGAACCAAGGTCTCATCATAGATCCAAGCACATTTTGAGACGCTTCCACCTTGTTTGAGAGATAATCGAAAGACAAGATGTCAAGATTGAACGAGTAGACACAAAGAACAATATAGCAGACCCATTTACTAAAGCTCTACCACAGCAGCAATTCAATCGTCACCTCGATTGTATGGGGTTAAAATATAAGGGTGATTGGCTTTAGTGCAAGTGGGAGATTGAAAGAGTAGATGCCTATAAGCCAATCATTTGATGGGTTTCTCTTTGTAATCCTCCAAATCATGTACTTTGACACTCGATATATATCAATAAAGGCATTGTGTTTCATCATTTGCTGCTTATCTATTTTATTATTGGATGATGAACCCCATAAATTAGGACATTGGTTTTAAGGGTTATGATGAGATCATACCAGTGAGACCTAAAATCCTAAAATCCTAATTTAGAATATTCCCAGTCAAATTGGAATATTGAGTCGGGGATCAATATTACCGGAAAGACTGGCACATCTAATGTATGCTCAATGTAGAGGGTGATTGATCTCACAATCACTTGTGTGAGACAGTAATACAAAGATGTGGGTGCTCATTAGAGGAATGAGTTCACTGAAATGACCAGCCATGAGAACATCTTATGGATTCTTACTTAATTATCAAAAGATGGTTCTCATAGTGGGAGTTGTGCAAGTGATCCTTAGACCTGAGATCACCATGGTACCTTGTGCACTTGAAGCTATGTTTTGGTTTACCCTCATTCACGACATTGCGTTGTGTACGGGATATTCCGGATATGGTGGATTTTGTACGAAGGTTGTGAGTAGGTCAACAAGGAATCAGTCACTTCTAGTAAGAGAAGGTAACATCCTACTTACTCTAATCTTATGATGATTCAAGAAGCCTTTGATCAAAGCAAAATGAATATTAGAAAGAGTTTCTAATGTTTCATTGTTTGAATTATCATATAAAAGATTGAGAGAGACATGAATAAGTGATTGAGTTTGATATTGATCCATACTCGAGCACTTATTCAGGATGTAGTATGACTGAGGGATTGAATTGCACAGTAACTTTCCACTGAAGGGTATGTTTGGATTTGTCCAATACATTCCTCATCTTCCGGGTAGACATGATACGTTGCTAGACGTCAATCATGTCTTGTGGGTTGATCGGATCAAAGAGTTTGATTAGATCAAAGCATCAGAAAAATTCTGATTGCTAAGTCAGGTTTAGCACTAAATTGAACCTAAATTGGATTAGAGGTATTCTAATCAGGTTAGGTCAACTTGCACCTGCACCTACTGCTGGCTAAGATAAGGAACCCAATGGGTCACACACAAGGGAATTGATCAAGGGTCTAATTGGATTAGATCATGTTTGCAAGATGAACATGCTAGCACGTGTTGCAAACCCTAGCTCCTGATTCAAATTAAATTCGAATATGATTCCTAGATTTGGTTGATCTAATATGATTAGATCATGACCTAATATGGGTTAGCCAAGAGTTGAAACCCATTTGGCTTTAATTAGATCTGATTTGATTAGGTTTAATGTTTTCTTTAAGTTGGTTAAACCCAATTGGATTGGGTTTGATAGGGCCTTCACTTCTGGACCACTGGATGGCTCTCTGGATGAAAGATCTGGACTGTTGCTCAGCGCCTGAATCTGGACCACTGGATGGCTCTCTGGATGAAAGATCTGGACCGTTGCTCAGCGCCTGAATCTGGACCATCAGTGATGGCATCTTACTTCTGGACCATTGGATGGCACCCTGGATGATGATGTCTTGATCTAGACCATTAGATGGCACCTAGATCTGGACCATTGGCTTTGGTTCACTACATTTGGGCCCTTGGATCATCAGGATTTAAGAGGAAGATGTGAGAAAGAAGTTGATACACCCTTCTCCTTAGCACCCCATCATGATGGGATGCATCTCTTGGCACATGCCTCATCATGATGAGGTGTGTGGATGGGATGCATCCCTTTATGATGCATCCCTTCATCTCTTATAAATAAGGAGGTGCCTTGGGGTTCTAAAGATCATCCAAGAAAAAGCCTTTCCTTCTCTCTCCCTTATCCCTTCTTTCTTACAAGTCTCTATCTTTTGTCCTAACCCAAGGCAAGAGGGTCTTCTTTAGGACAAAAAGGCTAGTGAATGTTTTAGAGGTAGAAAGGAAGAAGGAAGTGAAGGAAAATCAGCCAATTAAATCCTTTGGAAGGATTGAACAATTAGAATCAAGTTTTGGTGGAGCTAGAGTCTTGAACCCATTCCTGTGTGGATCAACATCGGAGGGTGAACATTTGGGCACCTTAGGACATCTTCAGATATATTGGATATAGTGTGATAGGTATTCTTCTATACCAAGATTATATTTTCTACATCATTTGGTTATACTATTAAGGCGATCTTGGCTTATTAGGGTTTCATATAATGGGTTTTATAAGAAAATTTTATAATTCCGTATCTTCCGCTGCGCCCTAGGGCACTGGGAAACCCTAACAGTAGCTTCTACCTGAGTTTTGATTTCCTTCAATTCTTGTAGAAGAGCTTCATGTGAGGTACGGATGGGGGCCAACTCAGCAGTGATCATCGATCTCATCTCCTCCCTCATCTGCTGGCATATCACAGATGCTAGAGTGTGCATCTGTTCATCTGATAGGGAGAAAGGCCCACTGACTGGAGGAGGAGGAGGCATAGAGGTGGAAAGTCCAGCTGAGCTGGAGGGTACATCAGGGAAGGCCATATGGCTATGTGGAGGAGAGTGGTGGTCAGGCTCCTGATGTGGGATCTCGGGCTCTAAGGTTTGAGGTTTTCTTTTAGCGACCTTAACCCAAGACCCATCTACCTTGTGAAACTCCATTCTACGCATTGTGCTTTCATTATAGTAGTCGGTGTTTCTTAAAGGTTTTGCAGGCTCATTTTCTGGAATGGGAACTTTGAAATGTTTGAACAGTAAAGTAAAGATCATTCCATAGGGTATGCTAAACCTAGAATACCTATGACATATAGAGATGTAGTTTAACATAAGTCTAGGGAGGTTTAGGGGAATCTCTAGTAAGATATGGTGCATGATAGCTAAGTCTCGCTCCGAAACGAAATCGAAGCGGCCGGTTTTTGGAAACAAGACCCGGTTCACAATGCTCAAAAGCAATCTCATTTCGGCATTGAGGTCTTGGAGTTAACTACATCAAGAGGGCCACAGTCCTCTCGTCCTAAAACTAGGTTTAGGGCAATCTCCCTTTGGGGATGTGAGGTCGGAGCCTCACCGTATTTAGGGATTTGCAATATGCTAGATAGGATATCCTCATTAATCTCTATCAATGTCCCTCGGACATATCCAGTGTACCCCGAGTCCCCTAAGGCCATGTTGCTAAACATTTCTCTAACTAGGCCGGGATAGGTTGATGTGTTTAGGGTACAAAGGTATTCCCAACCTTGGGCACAGAGTCTCTCTCCAATAGAGAACCCCTCACTATCTAGAAATTGGAAGTCAATGTATCTACCAGTGGTTACTGTGCGATTTGCACAGGAAAGGGTCGTGGTTGGCGGAGCAACCGGAGGAGACGGCGCGGAAGGCTCTTCCCTCCGTTCCTCGTCGTCGGTCGCTACCCTAGAACGCCTCCCACAGGTTCTCCTAGCTCTTTTAGGTGCCATGGCTCGGAAATCCTAGGGAAATGGGGAGAAAGAGGCTAGGGTTTGTGGTGGAGAGAAAATGGAAGCTAGGGTTTTGTGTTTTCGTTGGGGACGAAAGAGGATAGCTCGGGTCGGCTCGAGCTGTTTCGACCTAATTTAAAAACTTTCGTTCGGTCCCCGAGACGTCTCCACGACTAACGCGAGACGTCTCGCCGAGGGTGTTAGGGTTTCCCAGTGCCCTAGGGCGCAGCGGAAGATACGGAATTATAAAATTTTCTTATAAAACCCATTATATGAAACCCTAATAAGCCAAGATCGCCTTAATAGTATGACCAAATAATGTGGAAAATATAATCTTGGTATAGAAGAATACCTATCACGCTATATCCAATATATCTGAAGATGTCCTAAGGTGCCCAAATGTTCAAGACTCTAGCTCCACCAAAACTTGATTCTAATTGTTCAATCCTTCCAAAAGATTTAATTGGCTGATTTTCCTTCACTTCCTTCTTCCTTTCTACCTCTAAAATATTCACTAGCCTTTTTGTCCTAAAGAAGACCCTCTTGTCTTGGGTTAGGACAAAAGAGAGAGACTTGTAAGAAAGAAGGGATAAGGGAGAGAGAAGGAAAGGCTTTTTCTTGGATGATCTTTAGAACCCCAAGGCACCTCCTTATTTATAAGAGATGGAGGGATGCATCATAAAGGGATGCATCCCATCCACACACCTCATCATGATGAGGCATGTGCCAAGAGATGCATCCCATCATGATGGGGTGCTAAGGAGAAGGGTGTATCAACTTCTTTCTCACATCTCCCTCTTAAATCCTGATGATCCAAGGGCCCAAATGCAGTGAACCAAAGCCAATGGTCCAGATCTAGGTGCCATCTAATGGTCTAGATCAAGACATCATCATCCAGGGTGCCATCCAATGGTCCGAAGTAAGATGCCATCACCGATGGTCCAGATTCAGGCGCTGAGCAACGGTCCAGATCTTTCATCCAGAGAGCCATCCAGTGGTTCAGATTCAGGCGCTGAGCAACGGTCCAGATCTTTCATCCAGAGAGCCATCCAGTGGTCCAGAAGTGAAGGCCCTATCAAACCCAATCCAATTGGGTTTAACCAACTTAAAGAAAATATTAAACCTAATCAAATCAGATCTAATTAAAGCCAAATGGGTTTCAACTCTTGGCTAACCCATATTAGGTCATGATCTAATCATATTAGATCAACCAAATCTAAGAATCATATTCGAATTTAATTTGAATCAGGAGCTAGGGTTTGCAACACGTGCTAGCATGTTCATCTTGCAAACATGATCTAATCCAATTAGACCCTTGATCAATTCCCTTGTGTGTGACCCATTGGGTTCCTTATCTTAGCCAGCAGTAGGTGCAGGTGCAAGTTGACCTAACCTGATTAGAATACCTCTAATCCAATTTAGGTTCAATTTAGTGCTAAACCTGACTTAGCAATCAGAACCTTTCTGATGCTTTGATCTAATCAAACTCTTTGATCCGATCAACCCACAAGACATGATTGACGTCTAGCAACGTATCATGTCTACCCGAAAGATGAGGAATGTATTGGACAAATCCAAACATACCCTTCAGTGGAAAGTTACTGTGCAATTCAATCCCTCAGTCATACTACATCCTGAATAAGTGCTCGAGTATGGATCAATATCAAACTCAATCACTTATTCATGTCTCTCTCAATCTTTTATATGATAATCAAACAATGAAACATTAGAAACTCTTTCTAATATTCATTTTGCTTTGATCAAAGGCTTCTTGAATCATCATAAGATTAGAGTAAGTAGGATGTTACCTTCTCTTACTAGAAGTGACTGATTCCTTGTTGACCTACTCACAACCTTCGTACAAAATCCACCATATCCAGAATATCCCGTACACAATGCAATGTCGTGAATGAGGGTAAACCAAAACATAGCTTCAAGTGCACAAGGTACCATGGTGATCTCAGGTCTAAGGATCACTTGCACAACTCCCACTATGAGAACCATCTTTTGATAATTAAGTAAGAATCCATAAGATGTTCTCATGGCTGGTCATTTCAGTGAACTCATTCCTCTAATGAGCACCCACATCTTTGTATTAGTGTCTCACACAAGTGATTGTGAGATCAATCACCCTCTACATTGAGCATACATAAGATGTGCCAGTCTTTCCGGTAATATTGATCCCCGACTCAATATACCAATTTGACTGGGAATATTCTAAATTAGGATTTTAGGATTTTAGGTCTCACTGGTATGATCTCATCATAACCGTTAAAACCAATGTCCTAATTTATGGGGTTCATCATCCAATAATAAAATAAATAAGCAGCAAATGATGAAACACAATGCCTTTATTGATATATATCGAGTGTCAAAGTACATGATTTGGAGGATTACAAAGAGAAACCCATCAAATGATTGGCTTATAGGGCATCTACTCTTTCAATCTCCCACTTGCACTAAAGCCAATCGCCCTTATATTTTAACCCCATACAATCGAGGTGACGATTGAATTGCTGCTGTGGTAGAGCTTTAGTAAATGGGTCTGCTATATTGTTCTTTGTGTCTACTCGTTCAATCTTGACGTCTTGTCTTTCGATTATCTCTCGAACAAGGTGGAAGCGTCTCAAAATGTGCTTGGATCTATCATGAGACCTTGGTTCCTTAGCCTGTGCAACTGCTCCAGTGTTATCGCAATAAACTGGGACTGGTCCGGCAATCTCAGGAACTACACCCAGCTCTATGATGAACTTCTTCATCCAGATTGCTTTCTTAGCAGCTTCACTAACAGCTATGTATTCTGCCTCAGTAGTTGAGTCAGCTACAGTTTGCTGTTTGGAACTTTTCCAACTCACAGCTCCACCATTCAAAGTGAAAATATATCCAGAGATTGACTTGCTATCATCTGGATCAGATTGAAAGCTAGAATCTGAATAGCCTTCTAGTTTCAATTCTGATCCTCCATAAATCAGAAAAACATCTCTAGTCCTTCTCAAGTATTTGAGGATGCTTTTCACAATTTTCCAATGATCCTCCCCGGGATCTGCCTGAAATCTACTTACCATACCTAAGGCATAAGCTACATCAGGCCTGGTACATAACATAGCATACATGATCGACCCTACTGCTGAAGCATAGGGAATAGAACTCATTCTATTCCTCTCTTCAGATGTCTTAGGAGACATCTTCCTAGAGAGTTGTATGCCATGTCCTATGGGTAAGAAACCTTTCTTACTTCCATCCATGCTGAACCTCTTCAGCACATTATCTATGTACCTAGACTGGGACAAACCTAGCATCCTTTTAGATCTATCTCTATAGATCCTTATACCAAGTATATAGGATGCTTCACCCAAGTCTTTCATGGAAAATTTCTTTGATAGCCAAGTCTTGACCGATTGCATCATTGGAACATCATTTCCAATGACCAATATATCGTCCACATATAATATCAAGAAGACAATAGCACTCCCACTAGTCTTCTTGTACACACAAGGTTCATCTATATTTTTAATGAAGCCAAACTCTTTGACTATCATGTCAAAATGGATGTTCTAACTTCTAGATGCCTGCTTTAATCCATAAATGGATTTCTTAAGCCTACATACTTGATTTGCTCTCCCTCTTGAGACAAATCCCTCTGGCTGTGTCATATAGACCTCTTCCTCAAGGTGACCATTAAGGAAGGCGGTTTTGACATCCATCTGCCAGATTTCATAATCATAGTATGCAGCTATAGCAAGCATAATCCGAATAGATTTGAGCATAGCTACTGGCGAAAAAGTTTCATCATAATCAATGCCTTGTTTTTGCCTGAAACCTTTTGCCACTAGCCTGGCCTTGTAGGTTTCTACTTGGCCATCAGCTCCTATCTTCTTCTTGTATGCCCATTTGCACCCTATTGGAATCACTCCCTCAGGTGCATCAACCAAAGTCCACACTTGGTTTGTATACATTGAATCTATCTCAGATTTCATGGCGTCCAACCATTTGTCAGAGTCCCTACTCTTGACAGCTTTCGAATAGGTCAGAGGGTCATCGTTATCAACGATGTGGGCTTCATCATTCTCAATAATAAATCCATACCTCTCAGGTGCATTTCGCACTCTTTCTGACCTTCGAAAAGGAGTAGTGTGTAGTGGCTGTACCTCTTCCATGGGTACATCTGGTTGAGGATTATTATGTGTCTCACCTTGTAGGTCTTGAACTTCATCAAGTTCAATTCTTCTATCCTTGCCCTTTTCTAAAAAAAACTCTTTTTCCAAGAAAGTGGCATGCCTAGCAACAAATACCTTTTGTTCGGTAGGATTATAGAAGATATATCCTAAACTATCTTTAGGATAATCTACAAATATACATTTGTCCGATCTAGCACTTAGCTTATGTCTAAAATTTCTTTTGACATAAGCATGACAACCCCATATCTTAAGATACTTAAGATTAGGTTTCTTTCCTTTCCATATCTCATATGGAGTGCTAGATATAGACTTAGATGGTACTCTATTTAATACTAATGCAGCAGTTTCTAGGGCATGTCCCCAGAAGGAAATTGGAAGATTTGTGAAGCACATCATGGACCGTACCATATCTAATAAGGTACGATTCCTTCTTTCAGCTACACCATTTAATTGTGGCGTATATGGAGGTGTCCATTCAGAGAGTATACCCTTTAATTTAAGATAGTCTAAAAATTCACTAGAAAGGTATTCTCCTCCTCGATCAGATCGAAGGATTTTAATACACTTTCCAGTTTGTTTTTCGACCATACTTTGATACTCTTTAAATTTATCAAAGGCTTCGGATTTATGTTTCATTAGATACACAAAACCGAACCTTGATAAGTCATCAGTAAATGTGATGAAGTAAGAGTATCCATCTCTAGCTTGAGTTGACATAGGACCGCACACATCAGTGTGTACGAGTTCTAACAACTCACTTGCCCTTTCTCCATGTCCCGAGAATGGAGACTTGGTCATTTTACCCATAAGACAAGATTCACAAGTTCCTAATGATTCAAAATCATAAGGGTCAAAGAATTTATCTTTATACAACTTATGTAACCTTGTCTCACTAATATGACCTAATCGGTAATGCCAGAGGAGGGTATTATTAATATTTTTTTTTTCTTTTATTATCTTTGCCAATATGAAACATAACATTATTAAGACATAATACTAAAAGACCATTTTTCATAGTGCCATGACAATAATACTCATTAGATAAAGAAATAGAGCAACCATTGCTCTTTCCATTTATTTCGAATCCTTTCTTAAGCAACAAAGGAATTGAAATTACATTTCTAATGATTTTTGGCATAAAATAACAGTCTTCTAGCTTCAAGAACTTTCCGGAGGGTAGCTCCAGTATGTAGGTGCCAACAGCTTCAGCCTGGATGGATTCTCCTCCAGCGCCATATAGCTCGAAGTCACCTTTCTTCAGTCTTCTAATTTTCTGCAGTCTATGCAAAGATTTGCATATGTGAGAACCACAACCGGTATCCAATACCCATGCATTAGAATCAGAAGAACTTAATGTCATATTGGCATGTAATAAAAACATACCTTTTGATGCAACACTTGCATCAGGCTTCACACTTGCAAGAAAGCTCTTGCAGTTCCTTTTCCAATGCCCCGTCTTGCCACAGTGGAAACAGGTACCGGGTCTAGAGATTTTCTTTTCCTTCTTCTTTTTGATGCGACTCTTAGGGTTTAGTTTTTTCTTTGAACCCTTGTTGCCCGACTTCTTCTTTGAGCTCTCACCAACAAGAAGGATCGGACCCTTGTCCTTCTTGATGTGAGACTCTGCTGTTTTCAGCATATTTAGAAGCTCAGGCAGGGAGGAATTCAGTTTGTTCATGTGATAATTCACGACAAACTGCGAGAATGAGTCGGGTAGTGATTGCAGGATCAAATCCTGACTGAGCTCACTGTCCATAGCAAAACCAAGTTGACTTAATCGAGTGATTAAGTCTATAACCTTTAAACAGTGGTCTTGCACAGATGATCCCTCGATCATTCTAGCACGGAACAACTGTTTAGATATCTCATATCTAGCAGTTCTGCTCGGCTCACCATATAACTCCTTTAAGTTAAGGAGTATGGAGTGAGTATCCATGCTATCATGCTGCCTCTGCAATTCATTATTCATAGAAGCAAGCATGATACATTTGACAGTAAAACTATCATTTTTCCACATACGATATGTGGCCAATTCCTCCTCAGTTGCATCTTCCCCTGCTGACCCTAGGTCAGGGGTTTCAAGAATGTAGGAAAGTTTTTCTTGTGTGAGAACAATCTTTAAATTTCTCAACCAATCCACATAGTTGGGACCAGTCAATTTGTTTGTATCTAAGATACCTCTAAGTGAGAGTGAAGATGCCATTTTTGCAGAATTAATCTATAATTACAAAGAACACTAATATAAGCAGACCAATCATGATGACATGTATTCAATCAGACAAGGAATTTTATCTAATTGTTACTCCCACTATTTTTGTCGAATATCATAACCCTCAAGTATGATGAACGAGAAAATACTAATTTTCTTAGTGGGGTTGAGATCCAAATTCCTTATAAAAGACCTTGTGGGAATCACAACAAGCCCTTATAAGTTCAAAGGTAGGAAACTCTTTCCAATTGCATCCCATGCAATTCCCAACTTTATTCTGTCCTTGTTGCCCAGATAGACAACCCAAGAGGGGGGGGTGAATTGGGTTTTAAAAGAATTTGGCTATTTAAAACGTTGTGGATGACTAATTAATGCTTTACCCAGATGATTAATTAATTGCTATGTGCTGTGAATGAAATGAGAGTAAAGGAAAGAGACAAACAATCACAAACACAAGGATTTTATAGTGGTTCGGAGCTAACCCTTGCTCCTACGTCCACTCCCCAAGTCTCACTTGGGAATTCACTATAACCCCTTGGATTACAGCCGGTTGTTTTACAAGCTCACAACCAAACTTGTTGTTTTACGAGCTCACAACGAACTCGGTCGGTTTTTCCAGACTCACCGACTAGAACCACCCCGATTGTTTTCGCGGGATCACAATCGAACCCTTACACACGTTGGTTTTACACTCGGCTCACCAACCAACCTCAAGACTCTTGATTCAATCCCCCGATTGAATCAAGCAAAGACAAGTTGTAAATAAAAGGGACAAACAGAAAACAAAGCTTCTCAAAAGCAGATAAGCAACAATATGAACAGAAGAGAAGTTAGAAGCCCTCAAACACGTTTGAGTTGAAGTTGAGTAGGGCTTCTCGAACTTCGGGTCTCCTCTTGAATGTGTGATCGACTTGAATGCAGGAGGAGGCTTCCTTAAATGCTGGGAAGAGGAAGTTGGATGGAGTTAATGTTGCTCTTCCCTCTTTTCCGTTGAAGAACAGGTTGCAGAGATTGAATGCTTGATTTCTTTGAGTGGAATAGTTGTTCTCTACCTTGCTACAATCTTTTGTGGCTATTTAAGCCATCCCCCACGGAAACTAGCCGTTAGAGACCTTTTTCTGTCCGTTCTGCACACTCTGCACACCCTGACAATATGTCCGTTGGTGGGTTGGAGTCGACTCGCGCGATCAGGAGTCGACTCGGCTGTAGCAGGAGTCGACTCAAGCTTTTCTAGAGTCGACTCGGCAACTGTTCCGGATTTGAATTAAAGTAGCCTCTTCGACTGGGAGTCGACTCGACTTGTCCCGGAGTCGACTCGCCAACTTCTGGAGCTGACTTGGCATTTTCGGAGTCGGCTCATCCCATGAAGTCCACGGAGCCAATTTTCAACTTGGCCAACTCGAGTCGACTCGACTGTCCTGGGAGTCGACTCGGCGCTCCGAGCCCGAACTCCCGATTTTCTGTCTTTTGGCTCGTCCAGTCTTGGAGTCGACTCGAACTGTTCCGGAGTCGACTCGGCTCTCAGTTTCCGAAACTTAGTCTTCTGTGTTTTTAGTGAAGCGCTGCCTTGGAGTCGACTCGAGCTGTCTGGGAGTCGACTCGAATCTCAGAGACAGTAAATTGGTCTTCTGTCTTCTTTGGGGTCGCGGTGTCTCGGAGTCGACTCGTGCAATGCGGGAGTCGACTCGAATCTCAGAGTCCGAAAAACGTTCTCTGACTTTTCTGCCTGTGACTCCTAGGAGTCGACTCATACTACCCTGGAGTCGACTTGGTGAACATCGGAGTCGACTCGCGCAGTTCAGGAGTCGACTCGCTGACAGGATTTGAGTTGATGCTTTCTGTTCGTCTGTCTGTTCTCAGTCGGAGTCGACTCGTACTGATCCGGAGTCGACTCGAGCTCGTGCCAGTGAACTTGATACGCTTGGAGTCGACTCGTGATACTCTAGAGTCGACTCGAGACTCAGACTTTGGTTCAAGCTGACTTCTTAACTTATCCAAAATATTATGAACCAAGTTCACTGAAACACTTAATTGAATTCATTAGTAAACAAGAGATATACTCAAATGCTTTGAGCTCATCAAAATCAAATAGGGTTTTAATCAATCACTCCACAGTCTCCCCCTTTTTGATGATGACAAAACATTGAGTATATGTAAAGTGAATTGCTCTATAAACAAGGAAGTAAAATCCATAAATGAATTCAGATGTCTGGTAATTTAATTTATCCAAGTTTGAAAGGTGTGAACAATAAATTTCGGAGTTAAAGCTCCCCCTTTCATTTAGAATTATATAAGCCTTCATATCATGCAATCAATTGTTTGGCTTATATATCTTTAATGATTTAGCTTGCTTAAAATTCAGATTCTCCCCCTCAACATATGCAATCTACTTTGTTTTGATTCATAAGAATTTTTGACTTTTAATGTATTGAATTTTTTGATTTTAAATTTTTGGTTTTTAGAGGAAAAATCTGTCAATTTGTTCTTGAGTTGGATTCAGCTAATCTCCGAATATCCCTTGAATAGATTCTGGAGATTACTCCATTAGAAGCCCCAAAAGAGAGATAATGAGCCTCGAGGTACCAAATCCACTAAGAACAAATTATGTTTAAATTTTTGATTCTCATTTTGATTTCTTTTATGTTGATTCCATTTACATATCTATTCAATATTTCTCTCCCTTTTTGTCATCGTATCAAAAAGGAGGTAAGCAGTACACACAATCAATCATAGATCAAATTGCACAGGAATTGAAGAGAACATGTCTACTCATTGTATTGATTTGTATGTAAATACATTTGAGAATACAGTAAGTAAAGCAAAACAATATATGTCAAAATACAAAATGATATCTAGGGCTTCCTCGAAGAGGATGTGGCTCCCCGAGGCATGCGGTCAGCAAGTGCTTGGACCGCATTGGTGACGTGCTCTAGCTGGCGGATGATGGCCGAGGTGGCCCTGCTATGCATCGTGTCGAGCTCGGTCACCGACTTCTGAAGTGTGTCCAGCTTGTCGATGAGCACATTCGCCAAGCGCTCTGCCCCCTAAGTAGTGGTGCTCATGTCCTTCCGGATGTCATCGCGCATCTTCCGAGTGATGCCCGTGACCTCACTCATACTGGAGAACTGAGCCTGGACCAAACTCCGGACATTGTAGATCTCTTCCCGTACATGGGCTGTCATGTCAGTCACGGCTGTCAAGGAAGGGACCAACTCAGAAGATGTGGGTGCAGGAGTGGGAGCTGGCACTGAACCTCGGAGCTCCCGAAGCAGATCTGTTAGATGTATGCCCTAGAAGCCAATCTGGCTGACACATTATTAATTCTAGGGACATAATTTTGTACTTGACTATTTATTATTGAATAAATAAAAGGCATCTTTTCATTCATATTATTTATGTGTCTATGAATCGTCCAAGGAATTAATAAGATGATAATACATATTCTCAAGAGTTGAGAATTTGAGCCATGTATCATTGGTGATTAATTTCTAAAATGCTCCTGATCAATGGATCATCACGAGGACGGTGATCGATCCGATCAGTGCACAGATCACTTTCCTCCTGGATGGACGAGGCTGGAGTCCACAGTGTAGGGACACTGAAGTGATAGTGCAGGTGCTTGTTAGAGAACAAGGGTACTGAGCGTGACCAAGACAAGAAGTCACTTGGATGTCTATCCACTCGTCGGTGACTTGCTTGATGTTGCAGTAGTGTGACTGGTCCTTTGACCTACGGTGCTTCGGCTACTCACAGTGAGGTTATTGTAGTTTGACTGCACACATACATGGTCTCTAGCCATATGGGTCCATGCAGTGTAGATTGGCTGCAGTAGGTTCACTGTAGGAGTAGGGTATGCACCTATAAGGAATCTATCGACCTTGATAGAAGAGGAGTGATCCTATGTGATTTGTTAGACTGAGTTCTAAGACCTTGGCCAGGGCAGAAATATGAAGTGGAAAAGGAGTTTTTCACTATCGAACTCAAGTCGAATAAATCTTGACATATGACAGACGATGGGGTTTGACGAGCTATCCATGACCTCCGTCCTGTAGGGATCCACGATAGTAGGATTGTATCACACGTTAACTGCACCTAGAGGTTCATCATTCCATTCTGCTGGGTAGCCACTACATGCTGCTAGGTGTCACTGGTGGATGGTGGGACTCACAGGGATTATCTCGATGATCGATAAACCCTAATGAGTAGAGTTGGAATCGTTCCAACCCATTGAAAGGAGTTTTCAATAATATAGTGATAGAGATCACAATATATCTCACTACCAGTCAGAATAGAACCTATGGGGTCACACACACTAGAAGTATTGACCGATCCGATGGTTGAAATCGTGATTAGGAATCACAAGAAATCAATTTGATTGATAAGAAGTTGAAGGAACAAAGGGAATTAATTAATTGGACTTGAAACAAGAGTCCTACTTCGGATAGGATTCCTAGAGTCCTAATTGGATTAAGACTGGAAATCCTAGTTGGAGTAGGACTGGGATTCCTACTTGGAATAGGATTCCTCAATCCTAATGAGATTAGGAGTTTTGAATCAAAATTGGATTCCTACTTGGAGTAGGATTCCTAGAGTCCTAATCGGATTAGGACTTTGGATTCAAATAGAGTCCTAATTGGATTAGGACTAAAATTAAATACATCCTAATTAGATTAGGATTCCTTAAGTCTAAATTAATTAATAATCTAATGAATCAACATGACTCCTAATTGGATTAGGATTGAAGAGTTCAATTGAGTCATGGTTCATTCAAGTCCTAATTAGATTAGGACTAACATAGATTGAACCCAATTGGCTAATCCTAATTGGTTTGGGATTAAACCATAAGAGAGGCACCCAATCCTCTTTGGAAGAGGATTAGGGCGTCACAAGAAGGAGGGATCAAGCCCCTCCTCCTCTCCTTGTGTGCGGCATGAAGAGAGGGGCCGGCGCCCCCCTTCCCTCTTTGGAAGATTGTCTTGGAGCTCCTAATTGTTAGGAGCTCCACTCCTTATAAAAGGAGGACTAGGGCCGGCCCCAAGGTAGAAACCTCTCTCTTCCTCCTCCAAGCCGTGGGCATCCTCATCCTCCCTTGTTTCAGCCGCAAGCAAGAGAGAAGCCAAAGAAAGGGTGGCGGCCTCCTTCCCTTCTCTTCCTCCATCCAACGCAGGGAGATAGAAAGAAGGCTGCAGGGGTTTGGATCTTCTTCCTTTTCTTCATCCTTCTTCTTCCTCCTCTCAAGAGCAATCAAGAGTTGATTGAAAGAGAGGAGATCAGCCATCAAAAGCTATCTCTGCAAGGGAGCTAGCACCCCGGTGAGATAGAGAACTTGGATCGGATCCTGCTTCGTGTGGATACCCGTAGAGGCCGGACGTTTGAACGGCTTCAAGCGAACCCTCTTCCAAAACCACGAATTCAGATTTGCGGTGATCATCTACCCGCGCAAGGTGAAGATCTGATCTTCCTAATAGTTTTAAAAGTTTTAATTCTTACCTAATTACGAAAGGTCTCGAAACAACGTTCATGCGATGAACGTCGATCCCGCGCATGCCTCTTCCGCTGCCATCTGATTTAATTTTTGAAATATCAGCGGCATGGGCGGGTTCCCAACAGTGGTATCAGAGCCTAGGCTTCGTAGATTAAGGTAAGAATTAAATATCTAAAGGCTTATTAGATCTAAAAATTGATTGATCATGCATGCTGAAAAATTCTGCATGCAGATTTTTCAGGGGTGCTGATTTTTTACATGCTGATTTTTATGTGATAAAAAGATGATTCTAATTGCATTGTTAATGGGATTACAAAGTTTAGAATCATGATTAGCATGATCAGCGACCTATGTCATGATATAATCAGTGAGTTTTCAGATCTGAAAATTATAATTGTTGCATATGGTGATAATCATAGGATTCAACCCCTTTTGGCATCAAATGTAATGACCTGCGATGTGATCTGCGATGTCATGTAATTTTTCAGATGCTTGCATGCATCTTATTTGATATTTTGAGAGGCCTGCGTGCCTCCTAAAAGGAGATGTAATTTATTTTTATTTTTATTTTACATCTGGTTGTATTTCTGTGATGTGATGTACATCAACGATCAAGCTGAAGCAAAAGCATGAGATGAAAGGTGATCCAAGCGGTTGATGGCGATGGGATCAAGGGTTGATCAAGGATCGAATCAAGGAGGCTTGGAACCAATTCAAGAGTTGAAGACCACTTGATCGATTGATGTGCATGTGCTTGTAATACGACCTAATTAGAATCCATGATCATCACCTAGTTAAAGTTTAGCTTTAATTTGATGCTGCGATTATAACTGCCTGTGATGTACCGTTTGCATGTGATGTGAATGCGAGTCGGGTAGATAGGTTTACATGTGATGTAGCAAATCCAATTGAGACCTAAATCAAAACCTCCTCAATCAAGTCGAGAGTGAACCGACATGAGCAAGTCATATTAGATTAATTGATCTAATTGGTGTCTAGGAAAGCATGAAAGGTGGTTACTTAATTAGGACCTTACTCTCTGAGTAAGGGGAGCCTCCCACCTGCTTACCTGGCCAATTGTTCGATTACCTCTTATGAAGGGCTCAAGTTGCAAATACTAAGACCTGATTAACCAATATTAAGTCAATAGGTCTTCCACTGTAGTAGAGCTGCTAAGGCCTTTCTGATGTTGATTTGTCTCGGCTGGACACAGTGGTCAAGTTGCATCGGGGGCTGGACCTCTCTATAGACATGAGATGTTGTAGGGTAAAGCTGGGGTTGGGCACCAATAACTGTTAGGTGAGGACCCAATGACGACTTTATTCCTACGGTTATACGGTGAGTCTGACTTAACTAAGCGATGGGGCCAATAACTGTTAGGTGAGGTCTTCATGGCTTAGAGACCAAGTTACACTGCAACATGCTTGAGAAGCATTATACAAGAGTTGTACACTCATCCATCTATGTGTCACCAATAACTGTTAGGTGAGGTGGCATGTAAATTGGTGGGACCGCAGTACCCATTAGAAATCCTAGTCGTGTGGGATTTCCGTTTCCCTACCAGGGGAGTGTAAGGGATTCGAGAAAATAGTGGGAGTCACATTTGTTCTAAAAGACCTTAGAACAGATTAGGATCAAGTACAAAAGTCTAACTAGAATCTTTACTCTCTGCAGATACAATGTCAGCTTCAAACCCTTTGACCCGTATTCTTGAGACCAACCGACTGACCGGAACCAATTACAAAGACTGGCTTAGAAATCTCAAAATTGTTTTGGACTGTGAGAAAATAGGCTACAAACTCGATTCAGATATCCCTACAATACCAACACGTCCTACTGATGTTCAGCGTGAGATGCATAAAAAGTGGTTGGATGATGATATTAGAGTAAAATGCTATATGATGGCATCCATGTCTAATGAACTCCAATGCCAGCATGAAAATATGAAGACTGCTAGGGAAATACTGGCACACCTGCAAGAGTTGTATGGTGAGCAGAGTCGCACAGCTCGTTTTGAAGTGTCCAAGAGGCTTTTCAAAATGAAGATGCGCGAGGGGCAGTCTGTCCATGATCACGGTCTGACCATGATCAAGGACCTGGAGGAGCTTGAGAAGCTCGGTATGGACATGCACAAGGAATTACAAGTGGATTTGATCCTACAGTCACTTCCTGATTCATTTGGTCAGTTTATAGTAAACTACCACATGAATAAGATTGAATGCACTAAGACTGAACTCATAAACATGTTGGTAACTGCTGAGGGAGCCTTGAAAGGTTCAAGGGGCAATGTCCTTGCTGCTGAGTTGACTTCTGGTTCCAAGAGAAAGTCTACTTGGAAGAAAAAGAAGCCTGCTAAGAAGCAGAAGAAAGACAAGAAGCCAAAGAAGGAAGTTCAAAAGAAAAAGGCTAACGACAAAGGAAAATGTTTCCACTGCAATGTCGAAGGCCACTGGAAAAGGAACTGTCCTTCATACCTCGAGAGCCTGAAGAACAAGAAAGGTGACACACCTTCAGAAGGTATAGACTTGCTCATAATTGAAACTAATCTAACGGTTTCTTCTACTTCTAGTTGGGTTATAGATTCTAGTTCTAGTGCTCATTTGTGCACTACCATGCAGGGTCTAAAGGAAAGTAGAAGGCTGGCGGAAGGTGCGGTAACCCTTCGGGTTGGCAACGGGGCAAAAGTTACTGCTGTGGCTGTGGGCACCTACCATCTGCGACTACCATCTGGATTTAGTTTAATACTTAGAGACTGCTATTATGCACCTGTTGCTAGCAGAAATTTGATTTCTGTTTCATGTCTAGCACAGGAAGGTCATGTTTTTACATTTGACAAAGACTGCTGTTCTATTTATTTAAGAAATAAAATAGTCGCACGCGGTTTCATGATTGACAGTCTCTATCATTTACATATGGATGTATCTGTGAATGTTACCGAGCAAGAAGTGAGTGCCAAAGGATCCAAAAGATCCAGAGATGAGATAAACCAAAGGTATTTGTGGCACCTCAGGCTTGGCCATATTGGAGAGGACAGAATGAACAAAATGGATAAAGATGGGCTTTTAGGCTCATTGACTTCCGAGTCATATCCAGTTTGCGAGTCCTGTCTTCAAGGAAAAATGGCTAGACTGCCCTTTGTAGGACATGGGGAGAGGACCACTGAAATAATTACCCTAGTACATACAGATGTATGTGGCCCATTCGATGTGCTAGCCAGGGGACGTTATTCTTACTTCATTACCTTTACCGATGATATTCGCGGTATGGGTATGTGTATCTTATGAGACACAAGTCTGAGTCTTTTGAAAAGTTCAAAGAGTTCAAGAATGAAGTAGAAAAACAAACTGGAAAACCTCTTAAGGCTCTTCGATCAGATCGAGGAGGAGAATACCTTAGTGGGAAATTCCGGAACTATCTCAAAGAAAACGGCATAGTCTCACAATGGACACCTCCGGATACACCTCAACTCAACGGGGTGTCAGAGAGGAGGAATCGGACCCTATTGGATATGGTCAGGTCCATGATGAGCTTCACTGATCTACCTATGTTCCTTTGGGGAGATGCCTTACTCACAGCGATTTATTTATTGAATAGAGTTTCCTCTAAATCCGTTCCTACCACACCGTATGAGATATGGCATGGTAAGAAACCAAGTCTGGGTCATCTCAAGATTTGGGGATGTCCGGCCCACGTCAAGAGACTACAGGCGGACAAGTTAGAGGCTAGGACCATAAGTGCTCGTTTTATAGGATATCCTAAAGAGTCATTAGGATACAATTTTTACGTCTCAGAGGATCACAATGTGTTTGTGAGCCGTCATGCCATCTTCTTGGAAAATCAGTTTATCCTTGATAAAGGCAGTGGGAGGAAAATTGAGCTTGAAGAGAAAGTCTCTGAAAAGTAACGAGTCATGGATCCTATTGAACCCATTCATAAAGAGCCAGTACACGATGTCCCTCGACCACCTCGTAGATCTAGTAGGGTCTCCCATCCTCCCGATAGATACTTAGGTATACTAGAAGAGGATACCGAGGAAATGTTCCTAGTGGGAGATAGGGATCACATACAGGATTCCAAAACCTACAACGAGGCGATATCTGATATCGATTCCGAGAAATGACTGGAAGCTATGAAGTCAGAGTTAGACTCCATGCGTTCCAACCAAGTCTGGACCTTAGTAGACCCACCAGAAGGTATTGTACCTATTGGATGCAAATGGATCTACAAAAGGAAGATAGGTTCGGATGGAAATGTAGAGACCTATAAGGCAAGGCTTGTGGCGAAAGGGTGTAGTCAGCGTGAAGGCATTGACTATCAGAGACCTTTTCACCTGTAGCCATGCTAAAATCCATCCGAACATTACTTGCTATTGCAGCATTTCATGATTATGAAATCTGGCAGATGGATGTGAAAACTGCTTTCCTGAATGGATACCTTGATGAAGATATCTATATGGAACAGCCTTTGGGTTTCACTTCCAGTGATGGAGATCACAAGGTCTGCAAGCTGCAGAGGTCCATCTATGGACTAAAGCAAGCATCTCGGAGTTGGAACACTCGTTTCGATGACGCAATCAAAACGTTTGATTTCATCAAAAACGAAGAGGAACCGTGTGTTTACAAAAAGGTTAGTGGGAGTGCTGTCGTTTTTCTCGTACTGTACGTAGATGACATTCTCCTGATTGGGAATGATATTCCCATGCTAACCTCGGTCAAGGTCTGGTTGTCAAAAGAATTCTCCATGAAAGACCTTGGGGAAGCATCCTAAATTTTGGGAATAAAGATCTATAGAGATAGATCTAAAAGGATGCTTGGCCTTTCACAGAAGATGTGCATAGAGGAGGTGCTGAAAAGGTTCAGCATGGAAAACTCCAAGAGGGGTCTCTTATCCCTAAGGCATGGAATTCATCTCTCCAAGAAGATGTGCCCCAACACATCTGAAGAGATTCAACGCATGAGCAAGATTCCCTATGCATCGGCAATAGGAAGCCTCATGTATGCCATGCTGTGTACACGACCTGATATAGCTCTTGCTGTGAGTGTCACAAGCAGATATCAGTCGGATCCAGGCAAGAAGCACTGGATAGCTGTGAAGAACAGTCTTAAGTACTTAAGAAGAACTAAGGACATGTTCTTGGTCTTTGGGAGAAGATCAGAGTTGAAGGTAGAAGGATGCACACGTATTGATGATAGAAAGTCTACATCAGAATATGTGCAATTGTGATTCAGTAAATTGGAAGAGTTCCAAACAACCGATCATTATAGATTCTACCTTGGAAGCTGAATGTTAAGCCGTATCTAAGGGTGCAGTGGAAACCTTCTAATTAAAAGTTAATTGCAAAGTTAGGTGTAATGTCATTAGATGCCATAACACTTTACTGCGATAACATTAGGCACCATAGCACTAGCTATGGAGCCATGGTCTCATCAGAAGTCCAAGCACATAGAGCGGCGCTTCCATTTTATACGCGACTATGATATAGAGGTGCAGAGAGAAGACTCCGCGGATAACATGGCAGACCCGTTCACTAAGCAGCTAAATCAGCAAAAGACTGAAGCCCACCTTGAGAAGATGGGGCTTAGATATATGACTGATTGGCTTTAGTGCAAGTGGGAGATTGTTAGATGTATGCCCTAGAAGCCAATCTGGCTGACACATTATTAATTTTAGGGACATAATTTTGTACTTGACTATTTATTATTGAATAAATAAAAGGCATCTTTTCATTCATATTGTTTATGTGTCTATGAATCGTCCAAGAAATTAATAAGATGATAATACATATTCTCAAGAGTTGAGAATTTGAGCCATGTATCATTGGTGATTAATTTCTAAAATGCTCCTGATCAATGGATCATCACGAGGACGGTGATCGATCCGATCAGTGCACAGATCACTTTTCTCCTGGATGGACGAGGCTGGAGTCCACAGTGTAGGGACACTGAAGTGATAGTGCAGGTGCTTGTTAGAGAACAAGGGTACTGAGCGTGACCAAGACAAGAAGTCACTTGGATGTCTATCCACTCGTCGGTGACTTGCTTGATGTTGCAGTAGTATGACTGGTCCTTTGACCTACGGTGCTTCGGCTACTCACAGTGAGGTTATTGTAGTTTGACTGCACACATACATGGTCTCTAGCCATATGGGTCCATGCAGTGTAGATTGGCTGCAGTAGGTTCACTGTAGGAGTAGGGTATGCACCTATAAGGAATCTATCGACCTTGATAGAAGAGGAGTGATCCTATGTGATTTGTTAGACTGAGTTCTAAGACCTTGGCCAGGGCAGAAATATGAAGTGGAAAAGGAGTTTTTCACTATCGAACTCAAGTCGAATAAATCTTGACATATGACAGACGATGGGGTTTGACGAGCTATCCATGACCTCCGTCCTGTAGGGATCCACGATAGTAGGATTATATCACACGTTAACTGCACCTAGAGGTTCATCATTCCATTCTATTGGGTAGCCACTACATGCTGCTAGGTGTCACTGGTGGATGGTGGGACTCACAGGGATTATCTCGATGATCGATAAACCCTAATGAGTAGAGTTGGAATCGTTCCAACCCATTGAAAGGAGTTTTCAATGATATAGTGATAGAGATCACAATATATCTCACTACCAGTCAGAATAGAACCTATGGGGTCACACACACTAGAAGTATTGACCGATCCGATGGTTGAAATCGTGATTAGGAATCACAAGAAATCAATTTGATTGATAAGAAGTTGAAGGAACAAAGGGAATTAATTAATTGGACTTGAAACAAGAGTCCTACTTCGGGTAGGATTCCTAGAGTCCTAATTGGATTAGGACTGGAAATCCTAGTTGGAGTAGGACTGGGATTCCTACTTGGAATAGGATTCCTCAATCCTAATGAGATTAGGAGTTTTGAATCAAAATTGGATTCCTACTTGGAGTAGGATTCCTAGAGTCCTAATCGGATTAGGACTTTGGATTCAAATAGAGTCCTAATTGGATTAGGACTAAAATTAAATACATCCTAATTAGATTAGGATTCCTTAAGTCTAAATTAATTAATAATCTAATGAATCAACATGACTCCTAATTGGATTAGGATTGAAGAGTTCAATTGAGTCATGGTTCATTCAAGTCCTAATTGGATTAGGACTAACATAGATTGAACCCAATTGGCTAATCCTAATTGGTTTGGGATTAAACCATAAGAGAGGCACCCAATCCTCTTTGGAAGAGTATTAGGGCGTCACAAGAAGGAGGGATCAAGCCCCTCCTCCTCTCCTTGTGTGCGGCATGAAGAGAGGGGCCGGCGCCCCCCTTCCCTCTTTGGAAGATTGTCTTGGAGCTCCTAATTGTTAGGAGCTCCACTCCTTATAAAAGGAGGACTAGGGCCGGCCCCAAGGTAGAAACCTCTCTCTTCCTCCTCCAAGCCGTGGGCATCCTCATCCTCCCTTGTTTCAGCCGCAAGCAAGAGAGAAGCCAAAGAAAGGGTGGCGGCCTCCTTCCCTTCTCTTCCTCCATGCAACGCAGGGAGATAGAAAGAAGGCTGCAGGGGTTTGGATCTTCTTCCTTTTCTTCATCCTTCTTCTTCCTCCTCTCAAGAGCAATCAAGAGTTGATTGAAAGAGAGGAGATCAGCCATCAAAAGCTATCTCTGCAAGGGAGCTAGCACCCCGGTGAGATAGAGAGCTTGGATCGGATCCTGCTTCGTGTGGATACCCGTAGAGGCCGGACGTTTGAACGGCTTCAAGCGAACCCTCTTCCAAAACCACGAATTCAGATTTGCGGTGATCATCTACCCGCGCAAGGTGAAGATCTGATCTTCCTAATAGTTTTAAAAGTTTTAATTCTTACCTAATTACGAAAGGTCTCGAAACAACGTTCATGCGATGAACGTCGATCCCGCGCATGCCTCTTCCGCTGCCATCTGATTTAATTTTTGAAATATCAGCGGCATGGGCGGGTTCCCAACAAGATCATCCCGCAGATCTCGGACTATCTCCTGCCGCAGCTCCCGGAGCTGCTCAGGAGCGATGCGGACCTCCATGGGTGGTAAAGCCGAGGAGGAGGGTCCGGCGGAGGTGGTAGGAGCAGAAGTGGATGGAAAGTCCGGTAAGTCAGGATAGTCAGAATCTGGCTCAGGACTAGGGGAGTGTCTGGTGGTCTGTGTGGTGATGGAGGACTTCCTAACCCATATCCCCTCTATCTTCCGAAACCCCATCCTGTGTAGGGTCCCCGGACGCATGCGATCAGTCCATCGCAATGCGCGAAAGGGTTCCCCCTCAGGGATAGGAATCTCGTACTCCCTAAATAACAGAGTGAATACCATACCATAGGGTAGGGTGAGCCTAGGTCTGTCTAGTGGCTCACACAGGTATCGATAAATGAGTTTGGAAAAGTTGATTGGGGTGTCCTGAAGCATGTAGAACATGAGAGCTAGGTCTCTCTCAGATACAAAATCAAATCTCCCGGTCTTAGGGAACATGGACCTAGACAATATACTCAGGAGGATCCGCACCTCAATCGGAAGTGAGCTAGCGGATACCTCGTCTAAGGGTGACTGGGGTGGATGCCCTAGAATGGCCGTAAGGGCCTCAACCCTGTCCTCGGGGTGTGTGGGAGCCACCCCTACTTGTGGAAGGTGGAGGATGTGGGCAATAAGATCCTCCGTAATGAATAGAGGGACACCGGCTACCGTGCCCTCGATACCCCCATCTCCCCGATGGACGGTACCGTTAAATTCTCTAACTAATCCAGGGTAAGTTGGGAGATCTAATGTGAGGAAATACTCTAAGCCCTGGACACGCAATCTCTCACCTATGGTGAAACCCTCTCGGGAGAGATAGTCGAAATCGACATATCTCCCGGTGGTGACGGCCTTCCCGGCGCACGGCCTCGCGGGAACCGCCCTCGGCGGGGAACGAGCCGGAGGTTGTTGCCTCGCGGGATCGTGCCGAGCCTTGGAGCGCCTCTCGGGACCGGCCTCGGGTCGGGATCTCTTCCGGACTACGGTTTTACGCGGCATAAGGATCTAGATTGTGAGGAAAACCCTAAGGGACGGTGAAAGGTAGACGAAAAAGGCTTGGGGACGACCGGGGACGACCTAGGAGTCGGCTCTAGGGCTTGTGAACAGTGGCGGCGGAGAATAGAAGTGTTTTCGAAACAACAAAGTTAGGGTTAAAAAGTCGGATCCCGACTGCGAGTCGACTCCACTGAGTCGCGAGTCGACTCGACCTCGAGTCGACTCCAGAATATGCGCGAGTCGACTCCCCCTCTGCTGCCATCAATCTCGAGTCGACTTCCGCAAATGCGCGAGTCGACTCCCCCTCAGAAGCCGACTCTGAAACTTACTCGAGTCGTCTCTAACTTTGGCACGCACCTAAAAATCACTAAATTATGATCTGATTTGATGATCATTGAAAAGAAACTCTATTTTAACCACAATCTAATCATCAAAATCAACGAATCTAGTGGAAACTACCACTAGGATGGATCAATCACTCCTAATCCCCTCCTAAGCACACTAAACCTCTCTTCACTTAGGGGTTTTGTAAAAATGTCTGCTAATTGATCATCAGTACAAACAAATTGTAGTGTCACATCACCATTCAGTACATGATCTCTTATGAAGTGATGTCTTATCTCAATGTGTTTAGTTCTTGAATGCTGAATTGGATTTTTAGTTAGATTAATGGCACTTGTATTATCACAGTTAATAGGTATTTTATCTTGTTTAATGCCGTAATCTTCTAATTGTTGTTTGATCCACAAGATTTGAGCACAACAACTCCCGGCTGCAACATATTCAGCTTCAGCAGTAGATAATGCAACCGAGTTTTGTTTCTTGCTAAACCATGAGATTAGGTTTTCTCCTAGAAATTGACAAGACCCGCTGGTACTTTTTCTATCAAGCTTACATCCAGCGAAGTCTGAATCTGTGTATCCTATTAGGTTTAGGCTAGATTCTTTAGAATACCATAATCCTATATTCTTTGTTCCTATTAGGTATTTAAAGATTCTCTTTACTGCAATTAGATGTGATTCCTTAGGATTAGCCTGATATCTAGCACACATGCAAACACTAAACATGATATCAGGTCTACTTGCAGTAAGATATAATAAAGATCCTATCATACCTCTATATAGTTTCTGATCTACAGATTTACCTGATTCATCTTGGTCTAATTTGCATGATGAGCTCATGGGGGTGCTAATTGATTTGTTTCCCTCCATGTCAAACTTCTTGAGCATCTCCTTGATGTATTTGGCTTGATTGATGAAGATGCCTCCTTCAGATTGTTTGATTTGAAGTCCAAGGAAGTAGTTTAGCTCTCCCATCATGCTCATCTCAAATTCACTCTGCATCAAATCAGCAAATTCTTCGCAGAGGCGATTGTTAGTAGCACCGAAAATGATATCATCAACATAAATCTGTACTAATAGCATATCTTGGTTTTTCTTCTTTAGAAACAGTGTTGTATCTACATTTCCCCTAGAAAACTCATGTTCTAATAGGAATTTGCTAAGCCTCTCATACCATGCTCTAGGTGCTTGTTTCAAACCATAAAGTGCTTTGTTCAATTTATAAACATGATTAGGGTATTGATGATTTTCAAAACCAGGAGGTTGTTCTACATATACCTCCTCATTAATATACCCATTTAAAAATGTACTTTTTACATCCATTTGAAATAATTTGAAGTCCTTAGAGCATGCAAATGCTAGCAAAAGTCTAATTGCTTCAAGTCTAGCTACCGGGGCAAAGGTTTCATCAAAATCTATACCTTCTTCTTGATTATAACCCTTTGCTACTAATCTAGCCTTATTCCTTATTACAGTACCATTTTCATCAAGTTTATTTTTATAAATCCATTTGGTACCTATAATTGAATATTCAGTAGGTCTTTCAACTAGATTCCATACTTTGTTTCTAGTAAATTGGTTTAATTCTTCTTGCATTGCATTTATCCAATTTACATCTTTTTCAGCTTCTTCTATGTGTTTGGGCTCAAAATGAGAAACAAAAGCTAGATGATTATTTAAGTTCCTAAGGGATGCCCTAGTCCTAATAGGTTGAGATGGATCATCTAGAATTAATTTCTTAGGATGCCCGTGAGCATACCTCCAAGCTTTAGTTAGTCCATGATCCACAATAGCCTCTTGGCTTGACGATGCACCTTCAATTAATTTTTGATTATCATCTTGTAATGTCATCTCATCTATCTTTTCTTCAAGAATTTCAGCATCATCATCAAAATTAACTCTCTTGCTAGAAGAGATGTCACTAGAATCATCAAATACAACATGTATAGATTCTTCTATAACTAGGGTTCTTTTATTAAAGACTCTATAGGCTTTACTAGTTGTAGAGTAACCTAAGAATATGCCCTCATCAGATTTAGAGTCAAATTTACCTAGATTATCTTTCCCATTGTTATGAACAAAACACCTACATCCAAAAACATGAAAGTAGTTTACCTTTGGTTTTCTGTTTTTCCAAAGTTCATAAGGTGTTTTCTTTATAATGGGTCTCAATAGAACTCTATTTAATATATGACAAGAAGTATTAATGGCTTCTCCCCAAAAATACTTAGGGAGGTTACTTTCACATAACATAGTTCTAGCCATTTCCTCTAGAGTTCTATTTTTCCTCTCCACAACTCCATTTTGTTGTGGTGTCCTAGGTGCAGAGAAATTATGGGTTATCCCCTTTTTACTACAAAACTCATCAAATAACTGATTTTCAAATTCAGTTCCATGGTCACTTCTAATGGCTATGACTGAAGAATCTCTAGCATTTGTTACTTCCTTATGGAACTTTCTAAAAACTGAAAAAGCTTGATCTTTATGTGCTAGGAACATAACCCATGTGTATCTAGAATAATCATCTACAATGACTAGACCATATTTATTTCCACCTAGACTAGTGGTTCTAGTTGGTCCAAATAGGTCCATGTGTAGTAGTTCTAGAGGTCTAGAGGTAGAGACACACTTTATAGATTTAAATGAGTTCCTAGATTGTTTGCCAAATTGACATGCTTCACATATTTTATTCTTTTCAAATTTTAATTTTGGCAAACCTATCACGGAATCTCTTTTAACTAGTTTGGTTATTGTGTCCATGCTTGCATGACCTAACTTACGGTGCCATAACCAACTAGCATCATTATCCTTAGTTTCATTAACAACTAAACATTGGTTATGTTTGGCAAGATCTTCAAGGTCTACAACATACACATTCCCACGTCTAATTCCTTTAAAAACTAAACTATTGTCATTTGGGTTTGTTATAATGCATAGTGATGGTTTAAACATAACATCATAACCTTTATCACATAATTGACTAATGCTTAATAAGTTATGCTTAAGACCATCAACATATCTAACATTATCAATAAAAGTAGAAGGGGTAATTTGAACTTTACCAATACCAATGATGTGACCTTGGTTGTTGTCTCCAAAAGTCACAGCACCTCCCTTCTTAGCTTCAAGGGTGAAAAATTGATCCTTGTCACCCGTCATGTGCCTTGAGCAGCCACTATCCAAGTACCAGCAATTTTTGTTGACCTTGGCTGCAAGACACTCCTACACAAGCGGATCATATAATCTTAGGTACCCAAGTTTTCTTGGGTCCTTCATGGTTAGTCATATTGGTTCCTTTTGGAACCCATACCCTTTTAATTTTTCTTTTAGTTTTCCCTTTCCTATAGTTACATACATTTGCCTTATGTCCTATAGTTCCACAACAAAAGCAGATTACTTTCTTAGTTTTGCTTTCTCCAGCTTTAACAAAGAAGTTACTAAGAAGTTTTTGCTTATTTTTAGGTTTATATCCTAAACCCGCTCTATTGAATACCGCTCGTTGACTATTAAGTATCATATTCAATTTTTCTGAACTATATGTAAATTTTTCAACCAAAGGTTTGTAATTTTCAAGTTCTTTAGTTAGTGTTTGATTTTCTGCTTTTAGATCATTTAGTTCTTTTGTGAGATCCTTGTTTAAGATTTGTTTATGTTTTTTAGGTTCTAATGTTTCTTTATTCAGCCTTTCATTTTTTTTAGTTAAGGTATTAGTCTTTTGAGTTAAGAGTTGGTTGCTTGTCTTAAGTTCTATATTTTCTTTGGTGATTAATTCCTCATCCTTAACTAATTTATCGTATTTATGTAGGTATGATTGATTAGCTATTTTTAGTTCTTTATTCTTAATATTTATGGCCTTATATTCTATCATTAATTCATTAAATGCATCATAAAGTTCATCAAATGTAAAATCTAGATGCGATTCGGACATTACCTCATTTTCATTGGCCATGAAGCAGAGATTGGCCTTTTCTTCTTGTTCATCATCCGATGATGATGATGATGAGTCCGAGTCTGATAGGGTGGTGACGAGAGCTTTCTTCTTCTTGTATTTGCTCCCTTTCTTTAGTAAGGGACACTCAGCTCGAATGTGCCCCGGTTTCTTGCACTCATAACACCCAATCCCCTCACTTTCCCTTTCCTTACCTTTATCCTTGCGGTAGGAATTTGAGGGGCCTCTCCTTTGATGATAGGACTTCTTGTGGTTGATGAATTTTCTGAACTTGCGCACAAGAAGAGCCTCACCATCATCTCCCTCAAGCTCTTCTTCTTCACTGCTGCTGCTGCAAGACAAGTCTTTGTTAGATGAAGTAGATTTAAGAGCTATTACCTTTTTCTTATGGGAGGACTCTTCTTCGCTGTGCTGCTTCATTGTTAGCTCGTGGGTCATTAGGGATCCAAGGAGCTCTTCAAGTTGAAGCTTGTTCAAGTCCTTAGCTTCTTGGATTGCCGTCACCTTGGCTTCCCATGACCTTGGTAGACAGCGAAGAATTTTTCTGACAAGATCACTGTTAGTATAATTTTTGCCAAGGCTTTTTAGGCCATTGACAATGTCAGTAAACCTAGTGAACATGCATGTGATTGTTTCATTAGAATCCATTTTAAATAGTTCATACTTATGAACCAAAATATTTATTTTGGATTCTTTGACTTGATTCGTGCCCTCATGGGTCACTTCAAGTCTGTCCCAAATCTCTTTTGCAGAATTACAAGTTGAGACTCTATTGAATTCATTTCTATCTAAGGCACAGTAAAGCACATTCATAGCTTTAGAATTTAGTTGTGCCTTTCTCATGTCATGCTCATCCCAATCCTTTTCTAGTTTGGGTACAGTGACACCCTCTACATATATGGATGGGATGTATGGCCCATTTACTACAATGGTCCACATCTCATAATCTTGGGCTTGGATGAATATTCTCATCCTAGCCTTCCAATATGAGTAGTCGGATCCATTAAAGAATGGGGGTCTTTGGGTGGACTGACCCTCAATGTGGAAAGATCCAAATGGGGTTGTCATTTTGATCTTTGACTCTTAGGGTAGAAGAGTTTAGGCTCTGATACCACTTGTTGCCCAGATAGACAACCCAAGAGGGGGGGGTGAATTGGGTTTTAAAAGAATTTGGCTATTTAAAATGTTGTGGATGACTAATTAATGCTTTACCCAGATGATTAATTAATTGCTATGTGCTGTGAATGAAATGAGAGTAAAGGAAAGAGACAAACAATCACAAACACAAGGATTTTATAGTGGTTCGGAGCTAACCCTTGCTCCTACGTCCACTCCCCAAGTCTCACTTGGGAATTCACTATAACCCCTTGGATTACAGCCGGTTGTTTTACAAGCTCACAACCAAACTTGTTGTTTTACGAGCTCACAACGAACTCGGTCGGTTTTCCCAGGCTCACCGACTAGAACCACTCCGATTGTTTTCGCGGGATCACAATCGAACCCATACACACGTTGGTTTTACACTCGGCTCACCAACCAACCTCAAGACTCTTGAATCAATCCCCCGATTGAATCAAGCAAAGACAAGTTGTAAATAAAAGGGACAAACAGAAAACAAAGCTTCTCAAAAGCAGATAAGCAACAATATGAACAGAAGAGAAGTTAGAAGCCCTCAAACACGTTTGAGTTGGAGTTGAGTAGGGCTTCTCGAACTTCGGGTCTCCTCTTGAATGTGTGATCGACTTGAATGCAGGAGGAGGCTTCCTTAAATGCTGGGAAGAGGAAGTTGGATGGAGTTAATGTTGCTCTTCCCTCTTTTCCGTTGAAGAACAGGTTGCAGAGATTGAATGCTTGATTTCTTTGAGTGGAATAGTTGTTCTCTACCTTGCTACAGTCTTCTGTGGCTATTTAAGCCATCCCCCACGGAAACTAGCCGTTAGAGACCTTTTTCTGCCCGTTCTGCACACTCTGCACACCCTGACAATATGTCCGTTGGTGGGTTGGAGTCGACTCGCGCGATCAGGAGTCGACTCGGCTGTAGCAGGAGTCGACTCAAGCTTTTCTGGAGTCGACTCGGCAACTGTTCCGGATTTGAATTAAAGTAGCCTCTTCGACTGGGAGTCGACTCGACTTGTCCCGGAGTCGACTCGCCAACTTCTGGAGCTGACTTGGCATTTTCGGAGTCGGCTCATCCCATGAAGTCCACGGAGCCAATTTTCAACTTGGCCAACTCGAGTCGACTCGACTGTCCTGGGAGTCGACTTGGCGCTCAGAGCCCGAACTCCCGATCTTCTGTCTTTTGGCTCGTCCAGTCTTGGAGTCGACTCGAACTATTCTGGAGTCGACTCGGCTCTCAATTTCTGAAACTTAGTCTTCTGTGTTTTTAGTGAAGCGCTGCCTTGGAGTTGACTCGAGCTGTCTGGGAGTCGACTCGAATCTCAGAGACAGTAAATTGGTCTTCTGTCTTCTTTGGGGTCGCGGTGTCTCGGAGTCGACTCGTGCAATGCGGGAGTCGACTCGAATCTCAGTCCGAAAAACGTTCTCTGACTTTTCTGCCTGTGACTCCTAGGAGTCGACTCATACTACCCTGGAGTCGACTTGGTGAACATCGGAGTCGACTCGCGCAGTTCAGGAGTCGACTCGCTGACAGGATTTGAGTTGATGCTTTCTGTTCGTCTGTCTGTTCTCAGTCGGAGTCGACTCGTACTGATCCGGAGTCGACTCGAGCTCGTGCCAGTGAACTTGATACGCTTGGAGTCGACTCGTGATACTCTGGAGTCGACTCGAGTCTCAGACTTTGGTTCAAGCTGACTTCTTAACTTATGCAAAATATTATGAACCAAGTTCACTGAAACACTTAATTGAATTCATTAGTAAACAAGAGATATACTCAAATGCTTTGAGCTCATCAAAATCAAATAGGGTTTTAATCAATCACTCCACAGTCCTCTAGCACACATATAGTCTGGTGGGAATCACAACAAACTATTGTGTCTAGTTAAGTCAAACCCTTCATTTTTATACAGTCATATTTGAATAATACTGCCCTTGTGGGAATCACAACAAGGCAACATATTAAAATATGCCATATGCATCATATGCACCAAGATATTACAATATCAATCCCTAATACTAGCCTTGTGGGAATCACAACAAGCTAGCGTAGATATTGACATAATAATATCTAAGCATGAAGGAAGGATCTTTATAGTGTTATATCAGCAATTAGCTTTTCCATGGAGGTCAATCAAATAGTTGGCCAGGTAAGCAGATGGGAGGCTCTCCTTACTTAGTAAGGTCCTAATTAAATAACTACCTGTAGCCTCTTTCCTAGACACCAACTTAATCAATTGATTCAGAATGGCTCAGCTTAAAGCAATTAACACTACGACTTAATTATGAATTTAGTGAGGGCTTTCAAATAGTAGTATCTTACTAACATTAAGCTCAACCATAAAGGACAATCAAATAATTGGCCAGAAAAGCAGGTGGGAGGCACCCCTCACTCAGAGAGTGAGGTCCTAATTAAGTAACCACCTGTGGCTTCTTTCCTAGACACCAACTGAGTCGATTGTTCCAGAATGGGTCAGCCCAAAGTTTTCATACTACTATATTGGTCTCATTGCACATTCTATAATTTAGTACTAGCAATTATACTGTGCTACAACATGAATATAACACTATCTCATAGCATAAACTAATCATGCATACAAACAACCTAGCTATCTCATAGCATCAAGATAATAGCATGTATTATCATTTGGTTAAACTGATTAAGGGTGGCTCTGATACCACTGTTAGGGTTTCCCAGTGTCCTAGGGCGCAGCGGAAGATACGGAATTATAAAATTTTCTTATAAAACCCATTATATGAAACCCTAATAAGCCAAGATCGCCTTAATAGTATAACCAAATAATGTAAAAAATATAATCTTGGTATAGAAGAATACCTATCACGCTATATCCAATATATCTGAAGATGTCCTAAGGTGCCCAAATGTTCACCCTCTGATGTTGATCCACACAGGAATGGGTTCAAGACTCTAGCTCCACCAAAACTTGATTCTAATTGTTCAATCCTTCCAAAGGATTTAATTGGCTGATTTTCCTTCACTTCCTTCTTCCTTTCTACCTCTAAAACATTCACTAGCCTTTTTGTCCTAAAGAAGACCCTCTTGTCTTGGGTTAGAACAAAAGAGAGAGACTTGTAAGAAAGAAGGGATAAGGGAGAGAGAAGGAAAGGCTTTTTCTTGGATGATCTTTAGAACCCCAAGGCACCTCCTTATTTATAAGAGATGGAGGGATGCATCATAAAGGGATGCATCCCATCCACACACCTCATCATGATGAGGCATGTGCCAAGAGATGCATCCCATCATGATGGGGTGCTAAGGAGAAGGGTGTATCAACTTCTTTCTCACATCTCCCTCTTAAATCCTGATGATCCAAGGGCCCAAATGCAGTGAACCAAAGCCAATGGTCCAGATCTAGGTGCCATCTAATGGTCCAGATCAAGACATCATCATCCAGGGTGCCATCCAATGGTCCAGATCAAGATGCCATCACCGATGGTCCAGATTCAGGCGCTGAGCAACGGTCCAGATCTTTCATCCAGAGAGCCATCCAGTGGTCCAGATTCAGGCGCTGAGCAACGGTCCAGATCTTTCATCCAGAGAGCCATCCAGTGGTCCAGAAGTGAAGGCCCTATCAAACCCAATCCAATTGGGTTTAACCAACTTAAAGAAAACATTAAACCTAATCAAATCAGGTCTAATTAAAGCCAAATGGGTTTCAACTCTTGGCTAACCCATATTAGGTCATGATCTAATCATATTAGATCAACCAAATCTAAGAATCATATTCGAATTTAATTTGAATCAGGAGCTAGGGTTTGCAACACGTGCTAGCATGTTCATCTTGCAAACATGATCTAATCCAATTAGACCCTTGATCAATTCCCTTGTGTGTGACCCATTGGATTCCTTATCTTAGCCAGCAGTAGGTGCAGGTGCAAGTTGACCTAACCTGATTAGAATACCTCTAATCCAATTTAGGTTCAATTTAGTGCTAAACCTGACTTAGCAATCAGAACCTTTCTGATGCTTTGATCTAATCAAACTCTTTGATCCGATCAACCCACAAGACATGATTGACGTCTAGCAACGTATCATGTCTACCCGGAAGATGAGGAATGTATTGGACAAATCCAAACATACCCTTCAGTGGAAAGTTACTGTGCAATTCAATCCCTCAGTCATACTACATCCTGAATAAGTGCTCGAGTATGGATCAATATCAAACTCAATCACTTATTCATGTCTCTCTCAATCTTTTATATGATAATTCAAACAATGAAACATTAGAAACTCTTTCTAATATTCATTTTGCTTTGATCAAAGGCTTCTTGAATCATCATAAGATTAGAGTAAGTAGGATGTTACCTTCTCTTACTAGAAGTGACTGATTCCTTGTTGACCTACTCACAACCTTCGTACAAAATCCACCATATCCAGAATATCCCGTACACAACGCAATGTCGTGAATGAGGGTAAACCAAAATATAGCTTCAAGTGCACAAGGTACCATGGTGATCTCAGGTCTAAGGATCACTTGCACAACTCCCACTATGAGAACCATCTTTTGATAATTAAGTAAGAATCCATAAGATGTTCTCATGGCTGGTCATTTCAGTGAACTCATTCCTCTAATGAGCACCCACATCTTTGTATTAGTGTCTCACACAAGTGATTGTGAGATCAATCACCCTCTACATTGAGCATACATAAGATGTGCCAGTCTTTCCGGTAATATTGATCCCCGACTCAATATACCAATTTGACTGGGAATATTCTAAATTAGGATTTTAGGATTTTAGGTCTCACTGGTATGATCTCATCATAACCCTTAAAACCAATGTCCTAATTTATGGGGTTCATCATCCAATAATAAAATAGATAAGCAGCAAATGATGAAACACAATGCCTTTATTGATATATATCGAGTGTCAAAGTACATGATTTGGAGGATTACAAAGAGAAACCCATCAAATGATTGGCTTATAGGGCATCTACTCTTTCAGGGGGGACATCTCTGTGATTTGCCAGAGACGTCTCCGGCACTGAAAATTTTCTGAATGATTTCTATCTTTTCCAATTTATTTTATTTAACCACACTAATCCACATGATTTCTTTTGGTGAATATAGAGTGAGTTTGTTTGTGATCCTCCTCTTTAATAATACACCCTATAAAAGTTTGACAATGATTTTTGAATTATTAATATTGAAATGAGGAATGTTTGACCAAATTTCGAATACCTATGAAATAGGCTCTGAAAATATCTCCATGAAGAGTCCAAGGGAGGGTAACCATCCTCCGAAAAGTCAAACAGTTCGTCATTTAACTTAGATAGATTCATGCTTTCACTTAATAGATACTAGGTTTGCTATTTGTGACTTTGAGGTGGATTACTAGTTTGAGTAGCAAAGCATTGCAATACAAGTTCAATTTATTTGCTAGGATCATACAAGCTCAAAGCATTCCTTAAGAAGTTGAACCTATCTTTACAAAGGGGCTTTGTAAAGATATCGGCCAATTGATTTTCAGTACATACATACTCAATCATCACATCATTTTTCAGCACATGATCCCTTATAAAGTGATGCCTAATCTCTATATGTTTTGATTTTGAGTGTTGGACAGGATTTTTTGTTAAATTAATTGCACTTGTATTATCACATCTAATTGGTATATTGTCCATTTTGATACCGAAGTCTTCAAGTTGTTGCTTAATCCAAAGAACTTGGGCACAACAGCTTCCAGCTGCAATGTACTCAGCCTCAGCTGTGGATAAGGCAACTGAATTCTGTTTCTTGCTAAACCAAGAAACCAAATTAGCACCCAAGAATTGACATGTGCCACTTGTGCTTTTTCTGTCGAGTTTGCATCCGGCAAAATCAACATCGGAATAAGCAATTAAGTTTATATCAGATTGTTTAGAGTACCATAAGCCTACATTAGATGTCCCTACTAGATATCTGAATATTCTCTTAACAGCTTGCAAGTGTGATTCCTTAGGACATGCTTGGTATCTAGCACACATGCAAATACTGAATAATATATCTGGCCTACTAGCAGTAAGGTAAAGTAAAGAGCCTATCATACCTCTGTACAATTTGCAGTCTATACTTTTACCTTTTTCATCTTTGTCAAGCTTGCAACTTGAGCCCATGGGTGTGCTGATTTCCTTTGCATCCTTCATCTTAAATTTTTCCAACATTTCCTTGATATATTTGGACTGACTGATGAAGATGCCTTCCTCTGATTGTTTTATTTGTAGCCCAAGGAAGAAGTTGAGCTCACCCATCATGCTCATTTCAAATTCTCCCTGCATAAGCTTGGCAAACTCTTGACAAAGACTATCATTAGTAGCACCAAAAATTATATCATCCACATAAATTTGCACAAGCAATAAGTCATTCCCTTTTCTTTTAATGAAGAGGGTCTTGTCTACATTTCCTCTCTTAAATTTATTTTCAATTAGGAAATTACTTAATCTTTCATACCATGCCCTAGGGGCTTGCTTAAGTCCATACAGTGCTTTATGCAATTTATAAACGTAATCTGGATGTAAGTGGTTTTCAAAACCTGGAGGTTGTCCTACATAAACTTCCTCCATTATATAACCATTTAAAAAGGCACCTTTTACATCCATTTGATAGAGTTTAAAATCCATGAAGCACGCATATGCCAGAAGTAGTCTAATAGCTTCTAACCTAGCAACAGGAGCAAAAGTTTCATCAAAATCTATTCCTTCCTCCTGATTATAGCCTTTGGCAACTAGTCTAGCTTTGTTTCTTATAACTATTCCATCTTCATCTAGTTTATTTCTATATACCCACTTGGTGCCTATAATTGAAACATTAGGGGGTCTTTTCATTAGAGTCCAAACTTGATTTCTCTCAAATTGATTTAATTCCTCTTGGATAGCATTTATCCAATTTTCATCCTTTTCGGCTTCCTCTAGTGATTTAGGCTCTATTTGTGAAACGAAAGCAAGATAATTACTAGTATTTCTTAGAGAGGATCTTGTCCTTACCCCTTGTGAGGGATCACCAAGGATTAAATCCCTTGGATGACCATGTGCATACCTCCATTCCCTCGGAAGATCTTGATTTCTTGTTTGGGGTTGATCTTCTTCATCTTGCTGAATTGTATCTTCCTTGACTTCATCCTCAAGTTGTTTGTCTTGTATGGAGAACTCCTTCATTCTGTCTTCAAGTATACCTGCATCACCATCTTCTTCTTTTGTAGAAGAATCTCCATTAGCTTCATCAAAAACAACATGAATGGATTCTTCAACAACGAGAGTTCTCTTGTTGAAGACCCTGTATGCTCTACTAGATGAGGAATAACCTAAGAAGATCCCCTCATCTGATTTAGCACTAAATTTACTTAGATTGTCCTTTCCATTGTTTAAAGTAAAGCAACGACAACCGAAAACATGAAAATAACATATATTTGGCTTCTTATTATTCAGCAACTCATAAGGTGTTTTCTTTAAAATAGATCTGACTAATGCACGGTTTAGAATGTGACATGCAGTATTTATTGCTTCAGCCCAAAAATATTTTGGTAGATCCGATTCGCACAACATGGTACGAGCCATATCTACTAGTGTGCGATTCTTCCTTTCTACCACCCCATTTTGTTGGGGTGTCCTAGGGGCCGAGAAATTGTGATTGATACCATTTTCGTCACAAAATTTTTCAAAGTGCTGATTTTCAAACTCGGTACCATGATCACTCCTAATTGCTTTTAGTTTGAGATTAAGTTCATTCGAAATTCTGTTATGAAATTTGATAAAAGCGGGAAAGGACTCATCTTTATGTGCAAGAAATGAAACCCATGTAAAACGTGAAAAATCATCAACAATTACAAGACCAAATTTCTTACCCCCTAGACTAGCAGTTCTAGTGGGTCCAAACAAATCCATGTGAATTAGTTCTAGGGGTTTTGATGTTGAGACTATGTTCTTAGACTTGAAAGAACTTCTTGTTTGTTTCCCTAATTGACATGCAGCACAAATTTTGTTCTTTTCAAAGTCTATTTTTGGTAGTCCTTTTACTAGATCTTTTGTAATCAATTTAGAAATTAAATCCATGCTAGCATGCCCTAACCTACGATGCCATAACCAACTAGTCTCATTGACTTTGGTACTCATGGCTACAAGACATTGGCCATCCTTCATGGTGAGATCATCAAGATCTACCATGTAAACATTTCAATGCCTATGTCCTGTAAGTATGATCTTATTGTCAACTGGACTACTAATTATGCATAGCGAAGATTCAAATGACACTTTAAAGCCCTTGTCACAGAATTGACTTATACTTAATAAATTATGTTTTAGTCCATTAACTAATAATACATTGTCAATAAATGAGGAGGGTGATATGGAGATTTTACCAACACCAATGATTTGACCTTTAGCATTGTCTCCAAATATGACTACTCCTCCTTCTTTTGATTTTAAGGTGACGAAGAGACTCTTGTCACCGGTCATATGCCTTGAGCAACCACTATCAAGATACCACATTCTCTTTTTACTCCCGACTGCCAGGCATACCTGCAAAATAATCATGTGAAGCTCTTAGGTACCCAAGTTTTCTTAGGTCCTTCTTGGTTAGTGTAGTTGGTTCCCTTATGCACCCATACTTTAGTTGTATTTTTACCCTTTACAAATGTATTCTTGTTAGTTTGAATCTTTCTTTGAATGCAAGAATAGACTTTATGTCCACTTTTTCCACAATGAAAGCATGTAGGTTTTTCAGTTTTGACATCTTTTGCTTTCACAAAGAAATTCTTTAGATACTTTTGTTGTTTGCTAGTTTTATATCCTAATCCGGCTTTATTAAAAATAGCTCTTTGATTGGATAGAATAAGATTTAATTTTTCAGAGCTTTGTGTAAATTTCTCCATAATTGGTTTGTACTTATGTACCTCATTTTTAAGAATAAAATTTTCTTTAGCCAATTCTTCCTTATCATTTTTAAGGGATTCAACATTTTGCGCAAGTGAGGTATTACTATTCAGTAGGGATTTAACTTTTAGATTTAATTCCTTAATTAGTATTTTTGCCGTTTCATTTTCAATGCTAAGTTTTGAATTTTTATTTTCTAGGTCAATGGTGTTAACATTTTTAACGCTCTCCTTCTCAATCAATAGGTTTTTAATATCATCCTTTAGTTTTTGATTGGAGGCCTTTAATTCTTTATTCTTTGCTCCTAGCATACTACAATCACTCATGAGTTCTTGAAAAGCTTCATATAATTCTTCTAATGTAAAATTTGTAGTTGAGCTTTGACATACCTCATCGTCTTCGAATGCCATGAAGCACAAGTTGGCGGTCTCCTCCTTCTCTTCCTCGGAGGAGGATGTGTCACTATCATCCCACGTTGCTTTCAACGCCTTCTTCTTCTTCTTTCCAAAGTGTTTCTTCTGTTGAGGGCATTCGGAACGGATGTGTCCCGGTCTCTTGCAATCATAACATATGATTGGGTCTCTTTCCTTTTCTTTTTTCTTTTCCCAATCATTTCTCCCTCCAAACTTCTTTCTTGAAAAGGGTTTCTTTCTTCTCATGAATTTCTTAAACTTTCTTACTATTAAACCCAAATCCTCATCTTCGCTTTCTTCTTCACTCCCACTACTTTCTTCTTCACACACACTTGAAGTAGCCTTGAGTGCGATTGTCTTCTTCTTTGGCAAATCTTCTTCATGTTGCTTCATTGTGAGCTCATGCGTCATCAATGAGCCCAATAGTTGTTCAAGCCCCAATGTGTTGAGGTCTTTGGCTTCTACGATCGCCGTGACCTTCGCTTCCCATGCTTTTGGCAAAGACCTGAGAATTTTACTCACAAGTTCTGGGTTAGTGTAAGATTTACCTAAATTTTTTAGACCATTTATTATGTCCGTGAAGCGTGTGAACATGCATGAAATGGTTTCATTGGGTTCCATCTTAAATAACTCATATTTGTGAACTAGAATGTTCACTTTAGACTCTTTGACTTGATTTGTACCCTCGTGGGTAACTTCAAGCCTATCCCATATTTTCTTGGCGGAATTACAGGTGGAAACTCTATTGAACTCATTCACATCTAGAGCACAGAATAATGAGTTCATGGCTCTAGCGTTGAGTTGAACCATCCTATTATCATTCTCATCCCAATCCTCCTCAGGTTTGGGAACTTGAATGCCATTAACCATGTGAGATGGTTCGTGTGGTCCCTTGATTATAACCCTCCACAAGGCATAATCTTGTGCTTGAATAAAAATCCTCATTCTAGTCTTCCAATATGTATAATTTGTCCCATTGAAGAGTGGAGGTCTATTGGTTGCCTGCCCCTCAGCAGGAATATTATTGAAGGGTGTTGCCATCTAGATCTTTGGCTAAGACGGTTAGGTCTTCAAGAAATACACAAAGCACCTGCTCTGATACCACTTGTTGCCCAGAGATGGTCATCCAAGAGGGGGGTGAATTGGGTGTTTTAAAACTTTTTGACTAATTAAAATCAAATACTCAAGTGTGTGTGCAAAGATAAAACTAGAGTAGCAATCACAGTCAATCGCAAACACACAAAGGTTTATAGTGGTTCGGAGCTTCCACTGCTCCTACATCCACTCCCCAAACACCTTTGGAAATTTTCACTATAATCAGTGATTACAGTACGGTAGTTTTGCGAGTTCACTACCCAACTCGTTGTTTTACCCCGGGCTAACAACGAACCCTACAATCCCCCAATTTAACCTAGGCTTGGGACGCCTATCCCTTGTTCCAAGTCCCTTGACTGGAACAAGCACGATAAATAAAGGTTTTACAAAAGATTTGAAAGCTCTTAATAAGCAAATATGGCAATGAGAAATAATGAAAAACCCGAAAGAATCCTTTTGCCGTTGGAAGAGTGGAAAATGGTGATTCTTCCGATGTGGATCGCGTTGGGTTGAATGTGAGCTTTGAATGCCGAGTGGGAGTGAGTGGTTGAGCACGAAATCAGTTGGAAAAACTTGAATGCACTTGATTTCTCCTCTTGAAAGCTCTAACTTCCTTGAACCTCTTTTTTTTTCTTCTCTCTTGAATGATCTTGTGTTGGATTGGTGAGAAGTTCTTTGAAGGCACTTAAAAGCTCCCTTTTATAGCCCAAAAAGCAATAGATCCGTTAGACACAAAAATATGACCGTTTGAAATTCAAATTTATCTGAAAAAGTATGTCAGTCGCATCCCAGGCGCTCCGGAAACGTCTCCGCTTCAACGCGAGACGTCTCGGCTGTATAAATTTTCTTTTGACGATGTTTGGAGTCGACTCTGCGCTTTACGGGGACGACTCTACAGAAGGACTCTATGACTTCTTATTTTTCTGTTTTTCTGAGAGAGTCGCCTCGCCACTTTACGGGGACGTCTCGGAATGTTTATGCTTTCTGCATGGGGACGACTTCGCTGCCTCGGGGACGACTCCACTGTTTTATCTCTGAAAAACAAGTCCTCTGGAATTCTCTGAGAGAGTCGACTCCGCGCTTTCAGGGGACGTCTCGACAGTTCTGTCAACGAAAAACACATCCTCTGGAATACCCTGAGAGAGTCGACTCCGCGCTCTCTGGGGACGACTCGGAAGGTCTGCTTTTTACTCGCGGGGACGACTCCGCGTCCTGTGGAGACGACTCGCGCGCATCCCTTAAAATCGGCCTTTCTGCCACCTCTGAGAGAGTCGACTCCGCAGTGTCGGGAGTCGACTCCGACCCTGCGAGACGCCTCGCCAGGTGCCGGAGACGTCTCCAGACGTGCTAATTCTTCCTGTTTGTGCCAGAGACATCTCTGAGACGACCCGAAGACGTCTCGGCTGTCCCTGATCTGTTTTCTTCAACTCAAAAATTCTTCAATAAATTCTTGAAAAATATGGAAACTTGCCTAGACATTTCTTAACAATATTCTTAATTAATCACCTGAAATTCTCAAGTAAATTGTTAAGATAAATAAAATTATACTCCAGTGTTTTGTATTCATCAAAATCCATTAGGCGGTCAACAACAGTCCACATAAGGTTTTAACCTTTGACCATTGACTTTTAAAATATGTCCACCATTGAGGTGTTGGATCTCTACTGCACCATAAGGAAAAATCTTTTTCACTACGAATGGTCCATCCCACCTAGAGCGAAGTTTACCCGGGAAGAGTCGCAACTTTGAATTGAACAGCCAAACCTTTTGACCAGGTTCGAAGGACTTACGGTTAATATTTTTATCATGAAAAGCCTTAGTCCTTGCTTTATAAATTTTAGCATTTTCATAAGCCTCATTGCGCAATTCTTCAAGTTCACTTAGTTGGAGTTTTCGGTGAGGACCAGCTACTGCCATATCTAAGTTAAACTTTTTGATAGCCGGAAAGCTCTATGTTCAAGTTCTACCGGTAAGTGACAAGCTTTTCCAAAAACTAATCGGTAGGGAGACATGCCAATAGGAATTTTGTAGGCAGTACGATAGGCCCAGAGTGCATCATTTATCCTTTGAGACCAATCTTTCCTATCGGGACGTACCGTTTTCTCTAAGATGTGTTTTAACTCCCTATTGGACACCTCGACTTGTCCACTCGTTTGGGGATGATATGGGGTAGCAACTTTGTGGGTGATGTTATATTTGCGAGCCAAAGTCTCGAAAGACCGGTTGCAAAAATGAGATCCCCCATCACTAATGATGGCTCAGGGTGTGCCAAAACGACAAAAGATGTTTTCATGTAAAAATTTAATCACAACCTTGTGGTCATTAGTTTTAGTGGCGACAGCTTCTACCCATTTTGAAACATAATCAACCCCTACAAGAATATATTCGAAACCAAAGAATGGTGGGAAAGGGCCCATAAAGTCAATGAAGGAAAAATTTCCCGAGTTGTCCGATAAAATCGAACGCCAGGCATGAAAAATCAGTTTTAAAATTTTTTTTATTTTATTTATAACAATTATAAATATTAAATTTAAATTTTATATAAAATTACCTCAAGCCCGTAGCGGAAGTTGGTCGAGGTAATTTGAATCTGGATCTGGATCTGGATCCCTGAAGGTAGCTCTGCAAGGCCTGGATCTGCAAGCCCTCTACTTCGCACGCACGTCAAGCTTCGCAAGAAGGTTGGATGATGTCTTTACTCGTGCAAAACAATCTTTTGCAAAAGGGGACCCTTGGAAGAAAAGAAATCCAGAAAAAAAGGACCTTCCCTTTTCTCTTTCTTTCTTTCTTCTCTTTCTTTCTTTCTTCGGTTTCTTTTCTCCCGTTTCTTCACAGCACGCCTAAGCCACAGACGCCCGTCTCTTGATCCTGATCACAGAGGGAATAGAAGGGAGGAGAGGACATCGGATCTGGGCCGAGCTCCAAACCACCAGAGAGAAAGGACTCCTTCCTCTCTCTTCTTCTTCTTCTCCACAGAACCAAAAACTCCTTCTGTCTGACTATTTTCTTCTCAAGAAAATTCTCATCCTCTCATCTTCAAGATGATACGGTGGCCTCAAATAGGCCAACGCTAAGAGGAGTTAAGAGGCGCTATTGACCAAGCATTAAAGAATTCATTTATGGATGAATTTCATAATGCTTGTTTCAAAACAAACGGTGGGAAAAAACTAATGAATCGATGAAAACGTGCCAGATTTCAAAGATCTAAATGAACCGGAATGTAGCCGGTTCAAAACCGAACATTCCGGTCCAGACGGCAAGCCGAACGGAGTCCGGATGGTGGCACGTCGTGGCGTTGAACCAAGGACGGAGAAGACTCTGTTTTTGCTCCCAGGCTTCCTTTCCATCGCGGCTCACAAGCATCTCTTAAGGGTCCATGAGCTTAAGGGTCCATGGGTCCACAGGACGTATTTAAATGGGATTTAAAAAACCAAGTCAGCCGTTAACCATTGAAATGGTTTTAGCCAAATAGGAAATGGGTTAGCCCATTTTGTAATAAAGCAAGCCTATTTGGTTCTTGTTGCTGGTGGTCCAAACCGAGAACGATTGGCACTGCGGTGTGAACGGGGTTCCGTCTGAGTTGTCTTGGTTGGTGTTGGTTGCGCTCCACCTTCCGCCCAGAAACCTGCAAACAAGCCTTGCACCACCACCAGGGTGGTGATGGCCCTCCGACGGTCAAGTCAGAGGAGATTGGAGGAGGAGGAGAGGTGATAATCGCAAGTAAGAGAGTGCTCTGGGAGATATTGCTCACCCCCCCCCCTTTCTCCCCCCAGCCGCATATATACCTGGCTGGGGGGTCTCTCAGGGGGGTTCGTTATCGTGGGGCACGATGGTGTGGCCACTGACATGGCCGTTACAGGGCGTCGTGGAGCAGCACCGTGTACGGCCACGTCAGGGCATAGTGGGGCTCCGCTTTGTACGGCTGATGCAGGAGATCGTGGAGCAGCATCGGATACAGCCGTTGCAGGGAGTAGTGGAGCAGGAGGCCGCGGCGTGCCTCTGGGGAATAGCCTGTCGTTATCAAGAGATCTCCGACTCGGGGTCGGAGCGCTGGATCAAGGGGCAGCCGACTCGGGGTCGGGCTGCGGAGCCGAGGATATCCGACTCGGGGTCGGATTGCTGGATCAAAGGGCAGCCGACTCGGGGTCGGGCTGCGGAGCCGAGGATGTCCGACTCGGGGTCGGATTGCTGGATCAAAGGGCAGCCGACTCGGGGTCGGGCTGCGGAGCCGAGGATGTCCGACTCGGGGTCGGATTGCTGGATCAAAGGGCAGCCGTAGTCTTCCTGGGTGCGCGTGCCGGTCACGTGGGGCATGGCGGCTTATTTCCCCCGTAACAGTAGCCCCCCACTTCCGAGCCTGGAACCAGAAGGGGAACAGGTGAAGGGAGTGATGTTTCGGGATTGCCGCCGTTCCTCGGAGAGGCGCGCGCGCTTCGAGCTCCCCGCCCTTTTTATGGCGTATGGCGGTTATTGCCGACCTGGCAGTCTGAGTATTTCGGCGGACATCCTTCCTTAATGGTGTCGATTCGCCTTTGGGGCGCGAGCGACCCTTCGGCAGCCAGGCGTCCTCTGGCGTCATCGAGGCGTCACTTGCCTTTCCGCCTATTTAATCGGGGGCCTTTCCCCGTCCGTCTTCTTCTTTACAGATATTTTCAAGTTTCCCCTTTGCGCAGCTGTTGCTGCCGTCGGACTGTTCACTTGTTTCTCCTTTGGCGCTCTCGGAGCCGTTCTTACCTCTTTTCCGGTGAGTTTTCCCCATTCTTCTACTTAGGGCTCTCCATACTTTCCCCTCTTATACTAGTGTACTCCAGTCGCTCCGGTCTTTCCCCCCTTCCTGTCCCCGTCCTAACCGTAGGTTTATTGGCCATTAGGAATGGGCGAAGTGAGAGCAGACCAAATTAAGTCGGAGCTGGTCGCCACAGATTTAGACAGACTCGTGGCTCGGTACCACCTTCCCGAGGCCTGCAACGCCACGCTCCCGGGGCCTGAGGAGAGGATGTCCCATCCTCCTCTAGGGAAGATCGCCATCAATGAGGGCATTCTCCAGGCCGGGTTCCGCTTTCCCCCTTCGGACTTGGTCATGCAGGTGCTACGGGGTTTAAGAGTGGCACCGACGCAACTGGTGCCGAACTCGTGGCGGGCCCTGACGGTCTTCCAGGTTCTCTGCCGTATGCACGAGATCCCCGCCACCCTGAATGTTTTTTGGGAGTTCTACAGCCTGAGCGGCCACCCCCAGGACAAAGGGTGGTGGTGCTTCGCAGCGCGGCGAGGATGCGGCCTTGTCAAGGAGGCTCCTACCTCCATTCACAAATGGAAGGAGCGCTTCTTTTTTGTTGATGCAGATCCCTCTTGGGAAATCAGGGCGACCTGGGAGACCCCGATGAAGTCTCCGATCGGCCTATCGAGACTGTCAAGGGAGGAGTCCGATGGCTTGGCCGCCTTGAAGGGGTTGGTTGCCGAGGGCCAGCTCCCCCCGGTGGCCCGCCTTATTTCCGAGGATACTTTGGTGAATGTCGGTCTGAGCTCGGTCCCCACCGACCGTGAGTCCGCCACCGATTCTTTCTTGACTTTTTCCCTTTTTTCGTCCCGTTCTTTCCTTTGGTTTCTCCGTCTCCGACTATCCCGTCCTTTTTGCAGAGATCGACGACGTCATGCGGTCGGTGAAGACAAAGGCTGTTGGTAGGGCGTCCCTGCTGGAAGCAGCCCAGAGGAGGAAACGAGCTCTTCCGAGCGGGGCCCCACCGGCGAAGAAGTCCCGTAAGGAGGTGCCTCCGACGCCGACCGACGAGTCCGGGCCCACCGATCAGGGAGACGTCGTGGGCACGGACCGGCAGCTGACGCTGTATCAGCCCTCCGGTGGTAAGATTGCCGCTACTCCGGAGGTATCATCCGAGCCTGCCCGAGACGGACGGGTCGGACGTGATCGGTCCCCGACCCGGCCTTCGACTCGGTCAGCTCCTGATGACTCGAGGAGGGACGCGCCGAGGCCCCGACCGAGCGGGACCCTATCAATTCCTGGGGTGACCCCCGCCCCGAGCGCGATCGGCCGGACTCTTCCCCAGGCGATGGATAGGGGTAAGGCTGCAGAACCACCGTCCGGCTCTGGGGAGAAATCGGGGTCTGCCTTCACTACCGATGGCGCCCGAAATCTCATCGAAACAGTGCTGCTGGAGAAGGACCGTCGGCGGGTCCGGGAGTTGGAGGTCTCTGACGTTGGGGCTGCCAGCTGTGTCTGTCTCATGTCGGTGAGTGTTCTTCTGGCCGCTTTTCACCATTTATTGGCTCTGTTGTTCTCCGCCTGACTCCCTTATTTTTCCTATTTCTTAGCTCGCCCAGTACATGATCCGTCTGGAGGAGTGCTACAAGGAACAGGCGGGGCTTCTGGCGAAGGCCGAGGACCGGCTGAAAGCAGTGGAAAAGGGAGGCCAGGCTGTGGCAGGCAGGACGACCGGGGACTTCGAGGCGAGGCTCCGGGAGGCCGAAGAGCGGGCACTCGGCTTTGCTGCCCTCGAGAAGCAACTGTTGGAGGCTCAGGAGCAGCTCAAGGTTGCCTCGGGTCTCGAGGGCGAGGTCAAGAAGGCGGATGAGCGGGCCGAGAAGCAGTCCCGGAAGGCTGCCGACTACCGGGAGAGGTGGGAGAAGGCCCAGCGGTCAGCCGACAACGCCCGCAACCGAACCCGGTCTCTTGAAGCTAAGCTGGGCGAATTGGAGTCGGCCTTGGAGAAGTCCCGTGCGAGCGATCAGGAGCTTCATTCGCGCCTGACGGAGGCTGAGGCTGCTCGCATTGCTGCCGAAGCGAAGCACAAGGAGGCTCGGGCTGAGCTGCTGAGGGTCTCCACCGAGGCGGAAGGCCGGATTGTGGCGAAGGTCTTAGAGGCGAAAGCCCAGATTATGGAGCGGGCAGAGGCGGCGCTGGCCGAGAGGAGTGCGGAAATCGGGCGTCAGGCAGTAGAGGCTTATCGCCAGTCCGCCGAGTTCGCTCATGATATATCGGAGGCAGTACAGACCTATCGTCAGTCCGACGAGTTTGTCCGTGACGCGTCGGACGCGGGGGCCGAAGCCTTTGTCTTAGGCTTTGAGGAGGGCCTGGCAAGGGTGTCGGCTAAGTACCCCGAAGTTGACCTGAGCGAGATTTCCCTTCTCGACTCCTCTCCGGCGCCATTGCCTGCTGGTTCTCCTGCTGCTTCCCTACCTCCTGCGGACGAGCCCGACGTTCCCGACCCGGGAGTTCCTCCAAGCTGACCTCTTGTACCTTTCGTTGTCTTCTTTTTTTTTTTTTTTTTTGCATACCGGCGTTTTGCCAAATTGTATGGGCCTCGGCCCTGAAACAATGAAAATTAATGCGAGTTGAATGTTTCTTCATCTCGCCTTCGTCCTTCTTTTTCTTTTAACTCTCGGTAGCGTCTTGCTGACTCCTGGCTCCCGAAATTCTTCCGGCGCTAGGCCAGGCATCCGAGGGTTAGGCCTCAGGAAACTCTTCCGGCGCTAAGCCAGGCATCCGAGGGTTAGGCCTCGGGAAATTCTTCCGGCGCTAAGCCAGGCATCCGAGGGTTAGGCCTTAGGAACTTCTTCTGGCGCTAAGCCAGGCATCCGAGGGTTAGGCCTCAGAAAATTCTTCCGGCGCTAAGCCAGGCATCCGAGGGTTAGGCCTCAGGAAATTCTTCCGGCGCTAAGCCAGGCATCCGAGGGTTAGGCCCCAGGAAACTCTTCCGGCGCTAAGCCAGGCATCCGAGGGTTAGGCCTCAGGAAATTCTTCCGACGCTAAGCCAGGCATCCGGGGGTTAGGCCCCAGGAAATTCTTCCGGCGCTAAGCCAGGCATCCGAGGGTTAGGCCTCGGGAAATTCTTCCGGCGCTAAGCCAGGCATCCGAGGGTTAGGCCTCCGGAAATTCTTCCGGCGCTAAGCCAGGCATCCGAGGGTTAGGCCTCAGGAAATTCTTCCGGCGCTAAGCCAGGCATCCGAGGGTTAGGCCCCAGGAAACTCTTCCGGCGCTAAGCCAGGCATCCGAGGGTTAGGCCTCAGGAAATTCTTCCGGCGCTAAGCCAGGCATCCGGGGGTTAGGCCCCAGGAAATTCTTCCGGCGCTAAGCCAGGCATCCGAGGGTTAGGCCTCGGAAAATTCTTCCGGCGCTAAGCCAGGCATCCGAGGGTTAGGCCTCAGGAAATTCTTCCGGCGCTAAGCCAGGCATCCGAGGGTTAGGCCTCAGGAAATTCTTCCGGCGCTAAGCCAGGCATCCGAGGGTTAGGCCCCAGGAAACTCTTCCGGCGCTAAGCCAGGCATCCGAGGGTTAGGCCTCAGGAAATTCCACTCGTTGGTCGACCAAGGCTGGCGCATGCCGAGGCAACTGGTCGGGGCTTCAGGCTAGTCTGCTCCCGGGATGGTCATCGGGTTAGCCTGGCATCCGAGGGCCGAGCCTCGGGACCTTCCACTCGTTGGTCGGCCAAGGCTGGCGCAAACCGAGGCGACCGGTCGGGGCTTCCGGCTAGTCTGCTCCCGGGATGATCATCGGGCTAGCCAGGCATCCGAGGGCCGTCAAGCCTCAGGAAATTCCGCTCGTTGGTCGGCCAAGGCTGGCGCAAGCCGAGGCTACCGGTCGGGGCTTCCGGCTAGTCTGCTCCCGGGATGATCATCGGGCTAGCCAGGCATCCGAGGGCCGTCAAGCCTCAGGAAATTCCGCTCGTTGGTCGGCCAAGGCTGGCGCGAGCCGAGGCGACCGGTCGGGGCTTCAGGCTAGTCTGCTCCCGGGATGATCATCGGGTTAGCCTGGCATCCGAGGGCCGAGCCTCGGGACATTCCACTCGTTGGTCGGCCAAGGCTGGCGCAAGCCGAGGCGACCGGTCGGGGCTTCAGGCTAGTCTGCTCCCGGGATGATCATCGGGTTAGCCTGGCATCCGAGGGCCGTCAAGCCTCAGGAAATTCCGCTCGTTGGTCGGCCAAGGCTGGCGCAAGCCGAGGCTACCGGTCGGGGCTTCCGGCTAGTCTGCTCCCGGGATGATCATCGGGCTAGCCAGGCATCCGAGGGCCGTCAAGCCTCAGGAAATTCCGCTCGTTGGTCGGCCAAGGCTGGCGCGAGCCGAGGGGACCGGTCGGGGCTTCAGGCTAGTCTGCTCCCGGGATGATCATCGGGTTAGCCTGGCATCCGAGGGCCGAGCCTCGGGACATTCCACTCGTTGGTCGGCCAAGGCTGGCGCAAGCCGAGGCGACCGGTCGGGGCTTCAGGCTAGTCTGCTCCCGGGATGATCATCGGGTTAGCCTGGCATCCGAGGGCCGAGCCTCGGGACATTCCGCTCGTTGGTCGGCCAAGGCTGGCGCAAGCCGAGGCGACCGGTCGGGGCTTCCGGCTAGTCTGCTCCCGGGATGATCATCGGGCTAGCCAGGCATCCGAGGGCCGTCAAGCCTCAGGAAATTCCGCTCGTTGGTCGGCCAAGGCTGGCGCGAGCCGAGGCGACCGGTCGGGGCTTCAGGCTAGTCTGCTCCCGGGATGATCATCGGGTTAGCCTGGCATCCGAGGGCCGAGCCTCGGGACATTCCGCTCGTTGGTCGGCCAAGGCTGGCGCAAGCCGAGGCGACCGGTCGGGGCTTCCGGCTAGTCTGCTCCCGGGATGATCATCGGGCTAGCCAGGCATCCGAGGGCCGAGCCTCGGGAAATTCCGCTCGCTGGTCGTGCGCTTGTCGCTCGCTGCCCGACGGGGTTTCTCCGTGGCCAGCCGCGATCATGTTTCTCCTTTTCTCTAAGCGTTGCCTGGGGGAACACGAGAAGGGCATTAAACGCTAATTAATGCGTTACCTGGGAAATCGGATCGCCAGCTGCTGCTTGCGAGGAGTGTTAGTTGAGCGGCCGCGATACGCGGGTTCTTCGAGGAGGATACGGCCTGGGCGCGAGCGGAGATATGTGGACCTAGGGGTACATGACACCCGGATTGTCCTGCACAAAGAATGCGGTTTAAGGAGAATGACGCTTAGGAAATCGCGGGGAGATACGCCTCGGGAGCCGGAACGGCTCCGGTTTCAATGCGCCTGCATTTATTGGAGCCACCCGCATCGGAACGACCAGGGGGCCGCAGTTTGGCTATAAATACAGGTGCAGGTACGATGGAGTTTGCCAAGCCGGAGCTGTTCAGGTTGCCATGGATCGCGGACCTCCTCCTTGGCATATGACTGAGAGACTCCTGTTGAAGGAAAGGGGAGGCGCTCCCCTTGCGACTTCAGCCAACTAGCCGTTTCATCTGGGATCAACAAGGAGGGTCTTCCCGGCGGAACTCCGCTCTAGGCGTTTCATCCGGGATCACATCTCCCCTCCTTGAAGTTCAGCCTCCCGATTGAGCTCTGCACCAGACGCTCAGTCCGGGACCGCGCCTCCATATGCTCTTCCCCCTCGAATTCCTTCTCTTTCCTACCACTGGGGAGGATGGGAATATCCTTTGGAGGCGGCGTTCCCCTGGGGGCAGCGGGAGCTTCTTCTGCGGCGGCTCCTCGTCTTTTTGGTGAGGTGCTGGATGGCGCCTCCAGTTAGAAGCACCCACTTCCGGTGGGATTGCAGCTGCTTTGGGTTGAGGGTTTGGGATCCTCGGTCCTCAGCTCCACGGATTCTCCACCTCTTCTTTGCTTTCTTTACTCCCTAATTCCCCTCTGGGAATTCCTTGTAATCACACGAGCACGCCATTGTAACCAGAAATTATTGAAATGAAAAGTGTTGCACCTTTTCAAATTGTCTTTCTGGCCTTGTTGTTCTACTGGTAATACATCCGCAGGTTAGCGGAATTCCAGCCCCTTGGAATTTCTCGGCCATCTAGGGCTTCCAACTGGTAGGAGCCAGGTCGGTTTACCCAACGAACTTTATACGGGCCTTCCCAATTCGGCGCTAGCTTCCCACCTTCCGTAGGTTGAGATGCCTTAGCTCGCCTCAGCACCAGATCTCCAATTCTGAAAAGCTTCGGTCGGACTTTGGAGTTGTAATATCGGGCCACCCTCCGCTGATACATTGCCATCCGAACCTGCGCCATTTCCCTTGCTTCTTCCAAGAGATCCAGGTTCCCTCGGAGTTGCTCCGAGTTGGCCTCGGGTCGGTGTGCGGCTACCCGAGGTGAGGGAAGTCCGAGCTCTACGGGGACAACGGCTTCCGTGCCATAGGTTAGGCTGAAAGGCGTCTCCCCGGTAGGAGTCCGATGCGTGGTCCGATACGCCCAAAGGACATTCTCGAGTTCCTCGACCCAAGCTTGCCCCGTCTGTTCGATCCGCGCTTTGATACCTTGGAGGATTGTCCGATTTGTGACCTCGGCCTCGCCGTTGGTTTGGGGATGCGACACGGACGTGAACCGATGTTCAATCCCGAACTCCTCGCAGAAGTCTCGGAAATGCTTGTTATCAAACTGTCGACCGTTATCCGAGATGAGGACCCGAGGTACCCCAAATCGGACAATGATGTTCTTCTTTACGAACTTCCGGACTTGCGCCTCCGTGATGGTGGCCAGTGGCTCTGCCTCCACCCACTTGGTGAAATAGTCGATGGCGACAATCAAAAATTTCCGCTGGGCCGAAGCGATGGGGAATGGTCCGAGGATATCCATTCCCCACTGTGCAAAGGGCCAGGGGGCGGTGATTGGCGCCAAGGGAACAGAGGGGACTCTCTGGATGTTGGCGTGGCGCTGGCAGGCGTCGCATTTCCGTACGTGATCCTTTGAGTCTTCCAATAAGGTCGGCCAATAGTAGCCTTGCCTCATGATCTTATGTGCCAGGGACCTAGCCCCCAGGTGCGATCCGCAGATGCCTTCGTGGACTTCGCTGAGGGCGTAAGCCGCTTCCGAAGGGCGGAGGCACCTTAAGAGGGGGGCGGTGAACGAGGTCCGATACAGCCTCCCTTCGTAGAGTACGTAGTGGGCGGACTTCATAACAAGTCGCCGAGCTTGATCTTCATCTTCGGGGAGGATCCCTTCGGCGAGGTAAGCTACAAGCGGGTCCATCCAAGATGGTTCCGGATCAATTGCCATTACCGCTTCAGCCTCGCCGATGCTCGGGGCATCTAGGGTCTCCAGGTATATCGCCCTTGACAAGTTGTGTGCCTCAGCGCCCACCAAGCGGGACAACCTGTCGGCCCTAGCATTTTCGCTCCTTGGGACCTGCTGAATGTCAATACTGCCGAAGTCGGGAATGAGTGCTTGCACCTTCCGGACGTAGCTCTGCATGGTCGGGCTCCGTGCCTCGAACTCCCCTCGAACCTGCCCGACCACCAGCTGGGAGTCGGTGAAGACCTTCAGACGCCGGATGCCGAGCTCCTTGGCGAGTTTGAGTCCCGTGACTAGGGCCTCGTACTCCGCCTCATTGTTGGTCACTGGAAATCCGAACCTCAAGGCATACTCGGCTATCACTCCATCGGGATTGGTAAGGACCAGCCCAGCCCCTCCACCTTCAGGGTTCGACGACCCGTCAATGTGGAGCGTCCAGATCGGGAGATCGAGGCTGGGTGTTTCCGGCGGCCTAGGTTCCGCCTCCTGCACAGTGCACTCAGCGAGAAAGTCCGCGAGCACCTGGGCCTTGATGGCGGGCCGGGGCTGGTAGCGGATGTCGAACTCACCAAGTTCTACTGCCCACTTCACCAGCCGTCCCGCATTCTCAGGATTGCTGAGGATCTGCCGCAGTGGTTGATCGGTCAAAAGGGTGACAGAATGAGCCTGGAAATAGGGGCGAAGCCTCCTGGTCGCAGTCAGCAGCGCGAAGGCGATCTTTTCAGCCTTCGTGTACCGCGTCTCGGCATCCCGGAGGACTCGGCTGGTGTAGTACACGGGCTTCTGAAGTTTTGCCTCTTCCCGAACCAGTACTGCGCTGACTGCGGTTGGGGAGACCGCCAGGTAAAGGTAGAGCATCTCCCCCTCTTGCGGCTTGGACAGCAGGGGAGGAGACGCCATGTACTCCTTGAGCTGGTCGAACGCCACTTGACATTCAGCCGTCCAGAGGAAGTCTTTCGGGCGCTTCAACACCTTGAAGAACGGTTGGCAGCGTTCGGCCGATTTTGCCACAAATCGTCCGAGCGCGGCGACCCTTCCAGCGAGCTCCTGAACCTCCTTCACTTTGGTCGGAGGGGACATATCTTGGATGGCCTTGATTTTGTCCGGGTTGGCCTCGATCCCCCGCTGGTTGACAATGAAGCCGAGGAACCTCCCGGCCGAAGCACCAAAGGCGCACTTCGCTGGGTTTAGCTTCATACGAAACTTCCGCAAGGTGGCGAAGGTCTCCTCCAGATCCGCAATGTGCTGATCCGCATGGCGGCTCTTTACCAGCATATCGTCCACGTACACCTCCATGTTCCGGCCGATCTGCTCCTTGAAGATTTTATTGACGAGGCGCTGGTAAGTAGCGCCAGCGTTCTTCAGACCGAAGGGCATTACCTTGTAACAGTACAGCCCCCTGTCTGTTATGAAGGCCGTTTTCTCCTCGTCCTGTGGAGCCATCATTATTTGGTTGTAGCCGGAGAAGGCGTCCATGAAAGACAGCAGCTGATATCCGGAAGTCGCGTCGACCAGTTGGTCTATTCGCGGAAGCGGAAAGCTATCCTTGGGGCACGCCTTGTTCAGGTCGGTGTAGTCGACGCACATCCTCCACTTTCCGCTCGCCTTCCGGACAAGTACGACGTTTGCCAGCCACTCGGGATAGCTCACTTCCCTTATGAAACCTGCCTCCAAGAGTTTGTCTACCTCCTGGTCGACCACCCGGATCCGATCCGGGGCACAGTGTCTCTTCTTTTGCTTTACTGGTCGGTGGGTCGGGTCGACGTTGAGGGCGTGAGAAATGACCTCCGGGTCGATTCCAGGTACATCGGCCGCCGACCAGGCAAACACATCAGCATTGGCTCGGAGGAATTCCACTAACCGGAGCCGAGCTTCCAAGTCGAGGTTGGCACCGACCCGGACCGTGCGGTCCGGGCGGCCTTCTTCAAGGGGAACTTCGATTACGCCCTCGGCCGGCTCCCCGTGCCGCAAGGCCACTTCGTCTCTGGCGTCAAGGGACTCGACGCTTAGGGCCTCCATGGGCTTCTTCCCTTTGAGAGTTGCTAGGAGACACTGCCGTGCGGTTGGTTGGTCACCTCGGACCTCTCCAATCCCGGCCGCCGTGGGGAACCGCATGAGCAAATGGTAGGTAGAAACCACCGCGCGAAGGGCGTTCAGTCCGGGTCGTCCGAGGATAGCGTTGTAGGCCGAGGGGACACGGACGACCAAGAACCCGAGTCGCACCGTGGCTTCTGCGGGTGCAACGCCCGCAGTCACAGGCAGCTCAATGACACCTTCGGCCGAGATAGCGTCTCCAGTGAATCCTATGAGGGGGGTGGATGTTTTGTGCAACAATTGTCGGGACCAACTCATCTTTTGGAAGGCCTCGTAATACAAAATATCAGCTGAGCTTCCACTATCTACAAGAACACGCCTTACATCATAGTTCGCCATAGTGAGAGAGATCACCATGGCGTCATCGTGGGGAGTCTGAACCCCCTTTACATCTTCATCACAAAAAGCGATTACATTTCCGACCCGCTGCCTCTTCGCGACGGCCACTCCTGATGCTTCCGCCGAGCCCCCTGCGTTCCTCACGGGCCGAGAGCAGCCCCCAGTGATGGTGTGGATCACTCCCGCAACGGGTCGATTCTGCTCCCGAGGCTCCTGAGGGGCCGGGTCGGCCGGACGCGGGTCTGCCGGGGGACGTCGGTCGTTTACATATCGACCGAGACGCCCTCGGCGAATGAGAGCCTTGATCTCGTTCCGAAGCTGGAAGCAGTCTTCGGTATCGTGGCCGTGGTCTCGGTGGTACTCACAGTACGCCCGAGAAGGCCTCCTCCCAGGGATCTTCTTCATCTGCCTCGGGACCGGGAGGTCCTCCCGCCCCTTGACCTCCATGAGGATCTGGGCCCGGGGGGCCAGGAGTGGGGTGTACCGGTTGAAGCGTCGGTGCGGAGAACGAGGGCGTGTGGCGCCGTGGTTCCTTGCTGGTGACGGGCTTCTGCGCCGGCGTTGAGGCGTCGGGCTCCTCCTCTGGGGTGCCTCTTTTCGCCTTTTCTTCCCGGGCTTTAGAGGGGCCTCGGCGGCCTCCTTGTTCCGGTGGGAGGCTGCCTCCTCGGCGTCTGCATACTGGTTTGCCCGAGATAACAGCTCCGGGAAGCTCCGCGGCAGGCGTTTGTCCAGGGAGAAGGTGAGTCTGCCCTTCCGGAAGCCACGCTTCAGGGCTGAGAGAGCCACTTCCTGGCTCAGGTTCCGGACCTCCAGTGTAGCCTTGTTGAAGCGGGTGAGATAATCCCGCAGGCTTTCTCCCTCGTTTTGCCGGACATCAAAGAGGGAGTTGGAGACCAGTCGCCGCCTGCTACTGACGGCGAAATGGCTGATGAAGAAGCGGGTGAACTGGTCGAAGGACTGGATGGAGTTAGCCTCCAGGCCGGCGAACCATGCCCTTGCCGGGCCACGGAGGGTCGCCGGGAAGGCCTTGCAGAGGAGCGGATCCGATGCTCCATGGAGGAGCATAAGAGTCCTGAAACTCTCCACGTGGTCCCGCGGGTCCGCCGCCCCGTCGTAGGGTTCGATCGCCGGCATTTTGAACCCCGGCGGGTTCGGGGTCCGCAGGATCCTCGAGGCAAGCGCCGGCTGGGAGGAGATCTCCAAGTCAGCGAAGGGATCTTTGGAGTGGCCCTTCAGGACCTGGAGTTGTCTGTGGAGATCGTCCACCCGCCGGTCCAGGGAGCGCGACCGGTGGGTGGGGGAGAAGGAGCGGCGCGAGGGGGACCGACTGGAGTGCGGGCCCCTCGAGGACTGGGGTGTCTGAGAACGCGCCCGGGTCCGCCTCTCGTACCCCGCACAGCTTCGATGAGAAGGTCCTGGCAGAATGGACCGCACTCGAGAATCCTCCTCGCGCCGGCGCTCCTCTCCATGGGAGAGGAAGGAGCGCGGGTTGTGAGGAAGAGGCGAGTGCTCGGGGGGCAGCGGCTCCTGAGCCCGTTGCGGCACCCGAGAGATCACACCCTGCAGATTCTGCACTGCCTCCGCGAGGGTGCGAACCTGCTGGGCTAGCTGGTCGAACTGAGCAGCTTCGACCGTCTGAATGGGAGAAGGGGCGGTGGAATGCTGCTGAGAGTGCGTTGGGGACGCAGCAGCCTCTCGGCCGGAGGCGCGAGAGGCTCCGCGACCGGAAGCATTGAAAGCTCCACGACCACCTCGCCGTGCCATTACGATCGTTCTAAGATTCGCCCTTCCTCTAGCGCCAACTGTTGCTGGTGGTCCAAACCGAGAACGATTGGCACTGCGGTGTGAACGGGGTTCCGTCTGAGTTGTCTTGGTTGGTGTTGGTTGCGCTCCACCTTCCGCCCAGAAACCTGCAAACAAGCCTTGCACCACCACCAGGGTGGTGATGGCCCTCCGACGGTCAAGTCAGAGGAGATTGGAGGAGGAGGAGAGGTGATAATCGCAAGTAAGAGAGTGCTCTGGGAGATATTGCTCACCCCCCCCTTTCTCCCCCCAGCCGCATATATACCTGGCTGGGGGGTCTCTCAGGGGGGTTCGTTATCGTGGGGCACGATGGTGTGGCCACTGACATGGCCGTTACAGGGCGTCGTGGAGCAGCACCGGGTACGGCCACGTCAGGGCATAGTGGGGCTCCGCTTTGTACGGCTGATGCAGGAGATCGTGGAGCAGCATCGGATACAGCCGTTGCAGGGAGTAGTGGAGCAGGAGGCCGCGGCGTGCCTCTGGGGAATAGCCTGTCGTTATCAAGAGATCTCCGACTCGGGGTCGGAGCGCTGGATCAAGGGGCAGCCGACTCGGGGTCGGGCTGCGGAGCCGAGGATATCCGACTCGGGGTCGGATTGCTGGATCAAAGGGCAGCCGACTCGGGGTCGGGCTGCGGAGCCGAGGATGTCCGACTCGGGGTCGGATTGCTGGATCAAAGGGCAGCCGACTCGGGGTCGGGCTGCGGAGCCGAGGATGTCCGACTCGGGGTCGGATTGCTGGATCAAAGGGCAGCCGTAGTCTTCCTGGGTGCGCGTGCCGGTCACGTGGGGCATGGCGGCTTATTTCCCCCGTAACAGTTCTAATCCAAATTGACAGCCGATTTAAATGATTTTTGACTCGGAAAAAATTCCACATGAGTCCGACTCATGGGGAATTCAATTGGGTCCAGTTTCGGCTCGATCCAAGTCCGACTTAGATCAGAACAAATACGAAATTAAATCCCACTTAAATCATGATCGAGCCCAATTACACTAATTTAGACCCAATCAAATCCAATCTCAACAATTGAGTCCTGATCAAGTTCCATTACATTAATTGAAACTTGATTGACCCGAAATACAGACTTAATTGTTGTTCATCCATGAAATTTAGCATGTACCTCATGTTCAGTGCTAGCTGAACATAGACAGAACCAAATTCCAAATGACCCACAATTTAATTCTTAATTAAATTGGGTCAAGACCTTCTTACTTAGTTTGACTAATGTGCGTGACTCCGATAGGTTCGAACACTAAGCCGGTAGTACATGGACTACTCCATGCACTAATCGAGGTGACCATCTAGCAATGATACCCGACGTCCGGATAGGTCGAATATGCAAAGCAACATTTAAGAACCTAGACGTATGGTTGTTGCATAATTCATCCCTATGACCATCGATGCTCAAGATGACCTCAGAGTGGACTGTCGAACTCTGGGTCCGGTCATCCATAGTGTATTTCAATTAATCAAATCAAGTGACCATCACTTGGTTTACCCTGGCCAAGGTTTTACTGAATTGAAATACAGCGAGACATCAAATCCTATAATCTGGAGCGGTCAATCCCATCTTGACTCGTACACAGACTTCGCGAGTACTTGACTGCACCCAGCATCCTTCCGATCCCTGAATTAGAAATTCAGGTCATCCAGTGCCTAAGTACAGTGAGTTGCTTGCAAGTCACCGTGACAGTCTCAGGTCTAAGGGGTACTTATGCCCATACGCTTTGCGAGCTAACTCCCGACAGTAGAGTGCTACGCAGGTGAGTCACTGTTCAGTGATGATGTACTCCTACATCTCACCTGTATGCCATACAGTGTCTCCACACTTCTTGGTTTAAGAGGACAACCAACTAAATGACACACAACGACCTATACTTGACATAGCTATTGTCCAATTGACAGCTCATCATTTGGTCGCGAACTAGTTTAAGGACTAAATGATAAAACCTCTTTTATCCACTAAATTAGTCCTAAAGACTTCATCACAATACACAGGAGTTCAATTTGAAGATGTAACACTTGTGATGAATAGAAAATTGCCAGAATAAATTTTTATTCATTTTAATAAAATATATACATAATCCAATTTCTTACAATTAAAAATTGGCTTTGGGACACAATTCCCAACAGTCAATACCCCAGATATCAAATATTTCTACAATTAAAATAGGATTGAGAGGCATCATATCTCTACGGGAGATGGTACCCATCCGTTGGCACCGTTCACAAGTTTGGCAAAAGTTATGGGCATCTTTGAAAAGAGTGGGCCAATAAAATCCACTCTGTAAAACTTTTGCTGCAGTTTTTCTACCCCCAAAATGTCCCCCACAAGCTTGTGAATGGCAGAATGAAAGAATACTTTGAAATTCGCATTCGGGCACACATCGACGGATTACTTGATCGGGACAATACTTGAATAGATCGGGATCATCCTAATAATAGAACTTTACTTGTGAAAAGAATCGGTTCTTGTCTTGAGTTGACCAATCATCAGGAATTCGTCCTATGGCAAGGTAATTTACTATGTTTGCAAACCATGGCGTTTTCATTCCTTGTACCTCAAATAATTGTTCATCTGGAAAAGAATCGTGTAAGGGTGAGGTATTTTGAGAGGGTTCAAGAAGAATCCTAGATAAGTGGTCCGCTACGACATTTGCAGTTCCTTTCTTATCACGAATTTCTAGGTCAAATTCTTGTAGTAAAAGAATCCATCGAATCAGACAGGGTTTGGTGTCTTTCTTTGTAAGAAGGTGTCGAAGGGCAGCATGATCAGTGAATACGGTAACCTTGGATCCTAATAGGTAAGATCGAAACTTGTCTAGTGCGAATACTACAGCTAGCAATTCTTTCTCAGTGGTGGTGTAGTTCAATTGTGCATCTGAGAGTGCTTTACTAGTGTAATAGATGACATGAGATACCTTATCTAGCCGTTGCCCTAAAACTGCCCCAATGGCATAGTCGGATGCGTCACACATTAATTCAAATGGAAGGGTCCAATTAGGAGGCCGTATGATAGGTGCAGTGGTCAATTTCGAGCGAAGATTTTCAAATGCCTCCTCGCATGCTTTATCAAAGACAAAGGGAGTGTCCTTGGCCAGAAGATTGCACAAGAGTTTGGAAATGTTACTGAAATCCTGAATGAAGCGACGGTAGAAACCAGCATGGCCAAGGAATGATCGGATTTGTTTCACAGTTTTGGGTGGGGGGAGATTGGAAATAAGATCGACTTTGGCTTTATCTACTTCAATGCCCCTCTTGGACAGGATGTGTCCTAAAACTATGCCTTCTGGAACCATGAAATGGCTCTTTTTCCAACTTAATACTAGGTTGATCTCCTTACATCTTTTCAAAACTAAGGTCAAATTATCCAGACAATCGTCAAAAGATAGGCCAAAAACTGAGAAATCATCAATGAACACTTCTAGAAAGTTTTCCACCATATCTGAAAAAATGGCCATCATGCATCGTTGAAAAGTTGCGGGTGCATTGCATAGTCCAAAAGGCATCCTCCTATATGCAAATGTCCCAAATGGGCAAGTAAAAGTGGTTTTCTCTTGATCGTCCGGATAAACAGGTACTTGATTATATCCAGAATAACCATCTAAGAAGCAGTAGAAACCTTGACCAGCCAACCGTTCCAGAATTTGATCTATGAAAGGTAGAGGGAAATGGTCTTTCCTAGTCATCGAATTAAGTTTTCTTTAGTCAATACACACGCGCCAACCCATGGTTTTCCTTCCGTATTTTCAACTACAGTGATACCTGATTTCTTGGGTACAACTTGTGTCGGACTCACCCACTTACTATCAGAAATTGGATAAATGATTCCGGCATCTAATAACTTCACCACTTCTTTTTTGACTACCTCCTTCATGTTAGGATTGAGTCTTCTTTGCATTTCTCGGGTGGGCTTTGCATCATCTTCGAGATGAATTCGATGCATACAAACAGAGGGGTCAACCCCTTTCAAATCGGCTACAGACCATCCTATGGCATGTTTATTCTATTCTAGCACCCTTAAAAGTTTACCCTCCTGTTCAGTAGATAAGTTGGCTGCGATGATTACAGGGAGGCTATATTCTGGTCCTAGAAAGGCATACTTAAGATTTGTCGGAAGTGGCTTCAACTCAAGTTTAGGTGGAGAATCAATGGAAGGACAAAGTGGTGCGCTAGCAATGGGGGGAAGAGGTTCAGGTCGGATCTTCCAAGGAAGGGAACTCATGGGAGATTGATTGTCGAGTAAGATGTTGACCTCTTCTATGGCCTTGTCTAAGTCAAAGTTGTCAATGTCAAAATGGGCCAAGCATGCCTCTAGGGGGTCATCTGCTAAGATATAGGGAAGGACTTCCTCTACAAGATCATCCATTTCATCAATTAGGCAACACCCGTCTTCCCTCACATGTTGGTCAGCGGCATGAAACACATTCAACTTAATTTTCATGTTCCCAAATGATGTATCCATTGCCCCAGTTCTACAGTTGATACATGCATTGGCTGTAGCTAAAAAGGGACGACCAAGAATCACAGAGATTTTTTTTTTAAGGTTGGGCACATGTTCCATGTCAAGTACGATAAAATCTACTGAAAAATAGAATTTGTCTACCTTGATAAGAACATCTTCAATCATCCCCCTTGGCATCTTCACCGATCGATCAGCCAATTGTAAAGATACCGAGGTAGGTTTCAATTCACCCAACCCAAATTTTTCATAGACTGAATAGGGTAGAAGATTCATACTTGCCCCTAGATCTAAAAGTGCTCGATCAATGAAGTTATCTCCTATGACACAGGAAATAGTGGGAGCGCCAGGATCTTTAAATTTTGGAGGGGTGTTGTGTTGGAGAATGGAACTTACCTGCTCAGTTAGGAGGACCTTTTTAGGCACATGTGTCCTAGATTTCCGCTTTTGGGTGCAAAGGTCTTTGAGAAATTTGGCATAGGAGGGAACTTGTTTGATAGCATCAAGGAGTGGGAGGTTGATTTTAACTTGTTTGAAGACCTCCATCATCTCTTCTAATGAAGTTCCCTTCTTGCCAAAGGAAGAGGGTGCATTAAGTGCTTCAGGAAATGGAGCCTTTGGAATGTGGGTTGTGGCAGATGGTGGACTAGCTGAAGAAGGTTTTGAATTTTCATGTGATATGGTCTGTTCCTCTTCTTCACCTTTCTTATTGTTACCCTCCCCAACCTTCTTATCTATTATACGGCCACTCCTCAGGGTAGTCAAAGCATTGGCTTGCTCATGATTTAGTTGAGTTCCTTGAGCCACGTATTGTCCCCTTGGATTACTCATTGGTTGACTTGGAAGCTTACCTTCCTCTCGTTTGTTTAATGCATTGGCTAGTTGACCCATTTGGGATTCTAGCTTAGCAATTGATTGCGTGTGAGAGTGCAATAGTTGTGTGTTTGCCTCCAAACCTTGAAGGGCAGTCAACACCTTCTCCTCAAAGGCTGTATTTCTTTGGGTTGGAGGAGGAGGGTGTTGAAATTGATTTGAGGGACGGTAGAGATGAAAATTCTGAGGCTTTTGAAAATTTTGGGAGTAGGGTTGGGTAGTATTCGAAGCTTGCTGCCTCCAAGAAAAATTTAGATGATTCCGCCAACCCGGGTTATATGTATTGGAAAATGGGTCATTACCCGGTCTGGGCTGTGTTTGGGCAGCATTGATGTGTTCTTGCACGAGTTCGGGGAATTGGGGTGCTGAGGGGCACTCATGAATAGGATGCGATGGGCTAGAACAGATAGCACATACTTGTGCTTGGGAAGAGCTAACGACATGTCCTCCTATCATTAGTTGGTCAATCTTATGGGACAATGCATCTACCTTGCTAGACAGGTCCATAGAATGACTTATTTCACAAATGGCCCCTTTTCTTTGAAAATTCGGGGGTGCTTGACGAGAACATGAAGCATGGTGGAGGGAGTTTTCATTAAGATTTTCAAATAGTTGCCATGCTTCATGCTCATTTCGAAGAATGAAAGTCCCCCCGCATGCAGCATCGATCATCTGACGGTTTCGTTCAGTCAAACCATCATAAAAACATTGCACTAGCTGCCACTTAGGTATTTGATGATGAGGGCATTTACGGATTAGGTCCCGAAATCTCTCCCAAGTTTCATGGAATTCTTCTCCCTCGGTTTGGGAGAAGCTTGTAATGGCACGTCTAAACTGGTTCGTTCTTCCTATGGAAAAGTATTTTTTAAGAAATTCTTGTTGCATTTGATCCCAAGAACGAATCGAATTGGCTTCTAAAGAATTCAGCCATTGTTTGGCTCTATCTTTAAGGGAGAAGGGAAATAATCTAAGTTTCAGAGCATCATCAGTGAAGTTCTGAATCTTGACAGTGGTGCAAATCTCAAAGAATTCATCTAGGTATTTATATGGGTCTTCGTTGGTGAGCCCATAAAAAGATGGGAGCATTTGGATCACACTAGACTTTATTTCATATTGTACCGCTGCTACTTCAGGTAATCGAATGCAAGATGGGGAAGTGTAAATGGTGGGAGTAAAGTACTCCCTCAGGAGTTTGGGTTGTTCTTCAGCCATCTTAAGAGGTGGGGATGATCCTAATGTTTTGATCTTAGCTCGAATGTTCCTAAGGGTTCGTTCTATATCAGGGTCAAAAGGTAATAGGTTTTGTACTCTAGAACGACTACCGTGCATACACTAGTACTCGATCAATCAAGCATGCAATAAAAGAGAAAAGCATATCAATCCTAGTCTTTGTCCTAAAATCACTAGACAGCTCCTAACTGGTTTGAAGAGGGCACCTAAGCCTCCAATCCGGTCTAATGAACCGAGTTGACCAGGTAAGCTCCCAGGTAAGTGGAGGGGTCACGATGCGTTCGCAAAGGTCCCACTTAAAACCCACTTGCCTCGAACAGATGAACTGTCTTCCTTATAGGGACAAAGCTTGCCTAGACATCAACTAAGCCACAGAGCGAAATTGGTGCAACTTTCGGTGATCTTCGTCCTATTGAGCTCGAATGTCCCTAGGGGCCAATGTCTAATTGATTTTAATTAAAGTGACACTATGTGAGATTGAGTTCACCTAAATTGGGCAAGAGTCCGGTGATAAAATCCGGCTCTTATCTTGTTGGGGTGATTGCCCTTACTATGTGTGGATCAATTTGTGTATGTGTATCAAGCATGTATTCACACTTTTGCTAAAATTAAAATCAAACAATCACCACAAAATTTCAAGCTAATAATTAATTTAAATAAGAAAGGTTTAGAGGTTACCAAAGGAAATTTCTCCAGCAATTTAAAATTTTTTTTTAGCAAACCTCCAAAGCATTCCTTTTTGATAGCCCAGATCTCCTCTTCGATTTCTAATCAAATAAGACCAAAAGAAAAAAAAAAAATAGTAGAAGAGAAAAAAAAATAAGAAAAGTAACAATAATAGAAAATAATTTTTTTTTAATTAATTAATAATTTTTTAATGATAGAAAAAATAACTATGCTAGCAATTTCCGGCAACGGCGCCAAAAATTGATCGGTTCTTTCAATTTTGAAAATAAACCACACAATAGCACGTATCCTGTAGGATAGTGATTACGGGTGTCGGTCCACAGGGATTGAAGAATAGGTTATTTTTTTTTAAAAAAATAAATCAAAAAGAAGAATTTGCTAACTTGATTTAACTAAATTAAACTATGAGTACGGATTGGAATTTATCAAAGTAAATAGATCTAGGGTTTGGAATCCACCACATAGCATTACATCAAGGATTGTGTTCTTAATTTTTATCTTTTGGAGAGGCATGCAATTTTGGCTACAAGCCTTTTAAAATAAAAACATAAAGAGTGTTAGGAAAATCCATCTTTGGTATAGCATGAAGTGTCTACCTAAGTATGCTAATCTAGGATGCAGCACACCTCATCTTCCTAGGCATGGATCATCTTAGACTACTTTAGCATACATGAATAGTAAATGGCATGCTCAAAGTTTAAACATCATAAAAAGATATTTCATTGAAGATAAGAATTTAAACAAGCTCCAAAATAATAAAGAAAATAAGAACTACAATGCCCTGATACATTGCTAGGGCTTCATCCAGCCCTAGATTAGATGTTTAGCCGAGCATAGCTTCCGGATGACCTCCCATCTTCAAATGAAATTGATCACCTCCCATTATTCCCAAAATATCACAAACTCTTCTCTTTCCTCCCCTCTCTCTTCTTTTTTTATTTCTTTCTCTCGGCTTTCTTCTTCTTCTTCTTCACCGAAACAGAGCCTCTCCCCTGTTTCTTTCTTCTCAACCGAGCTCCCTCAAGCTGATGGCCACCCTCCTCCTTTTATAGAGGATGAAGGGCGTTAACGTGGAATGGCTGGATCTTGGGAGTGATTCGTGGAGCGCCGGATTGATTGTAGATGGCCGGAAATGGAGCTGGCCGCTGGATCGACGGGAGGTAGACGGAAGAAGATGAGATGGCCGCGGGATCGATGGGAGGAAGATGCGGAATGTCTGGATCTCGGAGAAGACGGGGACAGAGCTGGAGATGGATGCCGAGCTGGGTTACTGGCTGTTGGGAGCCGATCACGGCTTGGTGCTAGGAATGAATCCGGAAGGAAAGACGTCGCAGATGCTCGGGTGGAGGGCGATTGCTGGGTCGGAGGCGTCACGGGCGGAAGAGGAAGCGGGAGATCCGGTCGCTGGCTGCACCGCGTGGGGCTCGTGGCTGGAACGGGAGAATCATCGGGTGGCGACTTGATTCTCGGCTGTGATCCACCGCGGGAGGAAGAAGATGAACAGTGGAGATTTTATCCTGCTGTGAACACGCTGGGACGAGCGGCCGGTCTGGGATGCTGCGGCTGTAAACGGAAGGGAGTGATCTGTGAGCCCGGGATGGCGGCTGTGCGGAGGCGGGGATGCAGGCGGATGAAGAGGCGGAGGGATGGCTGGGCATGATGCTTGGATTCCGCTTGCAGTCGGACGGGCGTGGGAGGTTGCTGGATTACCGGTGTTCACCGCGTGCGGGCTGTTGATGGCCTCATCGCGATGGAGCTTGGAATGGGCTGGGGTTGGCACGGGCGGCGGATCGATGCGGGATCGACGGGAGGAAGGTGGACGGCCCTGATGCAAGGAGGGAGGAAGAAGATGAACAGTGGGATTAGTTTTTATTTTTTTTTTTGTAACACTGTTCATATGAATAGTGTTTTCATGGGACACTGTTCATATGAACAGTGAATCATAGATATTCAATTATTATTATTATTATTATTTTTGTTTTAAAATTATAAATTTTATATGAAGGCAGGTAAGGAATTGGTTGGGAATTGGCTTTGGATTTGAGGTGGGTCATGATCGTTGATTTGCTTGAAATTATTCTCGAGCCCTGATGAGAGCACAAAAGTGCGACCTACATGTCACCTAAATTAGTATTATTGCTAACCGATAATGATAAATTCACTGGATTAATATTATATTTGGGTTTGGCACAGATTTTCATAAATTAGAGATAAAATGCACATTAAGTACAAATTTGACTAAAAAAGAATCCCGTCCCAGATCTGACCCGGTTGAAGATCGGGTCGGGTCTGAGTCGGGTTCGGATCCGAATCGGGTCCAAATTCTTTGTGCTTTTGGAAAAGAATTTTGGCCAAATCTAATTTGGCCATATCATAACTATGAGGTGCTGGGTAACCCATGATTTGAAAGACTTGCAATTGACCTCCAGTCAGAACAGATGACCCGCGACGAACCAAAATCCTCCATCTCACGAGGGCAAAGGAAGATCCCAGCATCCTTCCTCTTCCGCGTACGATCCCGGATGATCCGCCTCCCATCAACGCCACAGCATCCCCATTTCCTCCTCTTCCGGCCACAGCAACGGAATCCCAGCGATCGCGTCCGGCTCCTCGCACCAGCTCGCCTCTCAACCAAGTGTCCAAGATCCCACGATGCATCAAGACGTGCGCCCATTCCGGATTCCCAGCGAGCCCGTGATCCTTCCTTCCGCATCAGGCCGCCATCTTCAAGCATCCCGTGGCATCCGTCCCAAATCCCAGCTCTTCCGTGAATCTACTCTTTCGCGATCCACCCAGCCGTTAGCATCCAAGCTCCCGCTTCCAGTCAAGCACCCGAAGAAGGAAGCCCCAGCCCCCTCTTCCGCAATCACCGGCGATCCCGCATCTGTGGCCCAAAGAAGCAAGCGCCCACTTTCCGCTTCCATGCCATCATCCCGTCGATCTCGGTCCACGGATCCGCGATTCTCCCAGCCTTCGGGCTATAAGAAGGAAGGAGGTCGGCAAGGAGATGGAGGAGAGCTGGGAGTGGGAGGAGCCGGCGGAGTCCAAAGAAGAAGAAGAGAGGAGAGCTCTCGGGTGGTGCTGTGTTGAGCCAAAGAAACAGAGGAGGAACAGGGGGTGCTCGGCTCGGTTGGAGGAAGAAGAAGTGTTGATGCTCTGTTTTCAAACAGAGCCAGTGCTTTGTTTTGTTTTTTTTTTATTCTTTTTCTTTTTCTTTTCATGTTTAGTTTTATTTTTAAGGGCAATGTTTTATGTTTATTGTTATTTCAATTAAGAGCAATGTGTTTTGAGTTTGAGTTTTAATTAAGAACAATATTTTAAGTTTTAACTTTAGAGAATTTTATTTTGGTGGAGTGTTTTACTTTTAAGATTTTATTTATGCTGAAATTTTAATTTCTTTTATGCAATACATTAAATCTTCTTTTATGAAATTTATGTTTGCTTCAATCCTCTTAGTTTCATCCATTTTAATTTTATGCCAGAGCTTTATTTTTTGCTTTTTGAATCTGAGTACATGTCGTCTAGTTAATTTCAATTAAAAATCATTTTTTGGTAGACTAGAGAATCCATCATCATCTCCGATATAATGTTTTTCTTCTATTATTCAAAAATCGATTTTGAATCCGAGTGAACGTTCTAATTTTTATGCAACTCCAATCGCCTCCCTGTGGATCGACCTCTTACAACCGCTATTCTTCGAGTAGAAAAGGTAAGAGTAAAAAAAATTAAATTTAAACTTTGTTCGTCGGTTCTAACAACGATCTGTTTAGCATATTTTTAGGTGGGCAGGAAAGGACGAACAAATTTTGGCGCCGTTGCCGGGGAGGCAAATCGAGAAGCAAGAACGATCACGAAGATCAAATCGGATTTTGGATGCCCGGAGTGATCGCACTCCGGTAGTAAGTTTTTATTTTTATTAATTTTCTTATTTTGATTATTTTCAGTTAGTAATTTCATAGTTATTAAATTCTGAAATTTGAAATTCGAAATTAAAGTTTTCTAAAAAAAGTAAAAAAAAAAATTTGAAAAAAAATTTAAAACAAAAAATTCAAAAATTCAAAAATTTAAATTCAAAATTTGAATTCTGTGATTCGAAATTTGAAATTCAAAAAAAAAGGTGAAAAAAAAATTAATTAAATTAAAAAATTCAAAAAAATATTATTTTTGCTAGTAATTGATAAGGTGCAATCCCCCGAGGTTATCATACCTTTATTGGGGATCCTCACGGAGTAATCTCCAGAGCTTATTCAACGGGCATTCGGAGATTGACTGACGCATAAGGATTAGTTTTACTTTACATTCAAGTTATTCCTATATTAAAAATTAAAAAAAAACAACATAAAATTAAAAAAATAAGAAAAATAAAAAAAAATAAAAAAATTGCTTGCTCATTTAATCAGTACAACCTAATGACATTGCATGAACTTTAAAAAAATATTGATTATTTGCTGCATTTAGTATTAAGCATTTGCATAAAGTAATTAAGGGCAAAACCCATTAAAAAGATAAGGTCGGGAAGTCATTACCTGTCCTTAGCCCAAAAATCACCACCTTGCATATTTATCCTAAGCCAAATTAAATTAAAATCAAATTAGACGTTGGCCTTAGGGTTTTCGAGCTCAATTAGGCTCTTGGAAAGAAGCGGCTGAAAGCCACTCCAGTGAGGATTTAGTAATTGGTGATGTCTAGGAAAGTTTTACAACAGTGAGAACTGTTACGGGTATTGTGGTATCGGTGTATCCCTTCTGGCACCACCACACACCCCGGGACTTTTCTGGTCACTGATTACTGGATTGGTTAACTGGTAAGCTCAAGCTTAATTTGAAAGGGAGATTAGGAGCTGTCTAATCTAGGAGAGAATTTCAGGAACTTTTTAACCTGATACATCTCTGTGCAACTAGATTTAAGAAGCTACTAAACCTCACTTAGCTCTAAGACTAATAGGGTCAAATTGTTGTGTGGTGTTGATTGTGGTCATCTTGGTCTAGCCCTTCTTCTTATCTTTTAGGATTTCGTTTAAAAAATTGAGTCTAATTAAGTTGTGGAAAATGTATGCATGGTAGAAGGTCATTAAGGGATAAGTTAACCCCATTTGATCCTGAGATTGACAGAACTTTTCATCACAACCTGCGAACTGTAAACCAACAGTCGATCTCTACAATGGGTGAACATATTAGAACCCTGAATGAATTGTTTGCACCCGCATCCGCTAGTCCCCCTACCTGCATAGTATTACCGATTAATAATGCAGCCCAATTCGAGATTCGGGCTGCAACAATAAACATGTTACCCAAGTTTCATGGGTTCGAGAGTGAACAACCCTACATTCATCTGAACAAATTTTTGACAATCTGTCAAACGTTTAGAAATCAAAACTTAGATGAAGAGGGTATTAAATTAAGATTGTTTCCCATGACTTTAGAGGATCGTGCCGCTGCATGGCTATATTCCCTTGCTTCAAATTCCATCACATCATGGGAACAACTATCTAGAAAGTTCATGGCTAAGTTCTATCCCATGGTAAAAACTGAAAAAATTAAGGATGCCATAAGAACTTTTAGAGAAAAATCTGAGGAGGAATTTTCCCAACTTTGGGAAAGATTCCATGACTTGTTGGTCAAATGCCCACACCATGGGCTTGATAAGGCTGATCTGGTCCACTTCTTTTATAAAGGATTACCTCCAGCACATCGAAACATGATTGAGTCCATGCACAAGGGTAGGTCCATGAACCAAACCCCGGATCAAGCCTATGAATTTCTTGTTGACTTAGCTGAAAATGCCCAAAATTGGAGTAGCTATGGTGAGGAAGTAATTAGAGATGAGTTTGGGTCTAGAAAACCAGGTAATTATGAAATGAAAGCAGACCCAGAACTCAAAAATGTCATGTCCAATCTGGTGGCTGGAATGAACAACTTGAGTAAAAAGTTTGATGCTTTCACTGTTTCCACTAGTTCGAGTTCATACAAAGAGTCAAATCCCGTCATGAAAGTGGATCACGAGTCATATAGTTTGTGTGTTTTGTGTAACAGTCCTGAGCATCTAGTGGAGTGCTGCCCTAGTCTGCCTAACATAAAGGCCGAGCAAGCGAATGCTCTAAATTCATATAGTGCCTTTAAGAAGCCCACTCCCAACTTGTTCAGCCCAGTTTATCACCCTGATAATAGGTTCCACCCAAATTTCTCATACAAGCAAAATGAACCTATTCAACATCAAGGTGGTCCACCAGGTTTTCAGAACAACTTCCCCAGGATAGGTCCACCACAAATGAACCAACCTTTGGTTCCATCTGTACCGCCTTATAATGCCCCTATCCCACAGCAACCTTCACAATTAGAAACCATGATGGCTAATATGATGAAACAACAACAAGATTTTATCAAGCAACAACAACAGACCAATACAGCCCAAGCCCAGACTAACCAATTCCATGCGCAAGCAATTGCAAAACTTGAGGTTAGTCTGAGCCAAATAGCTAACTCTCTAGGGGATAGGAAGAAAGGTGAACTACCTAGTCAACCAGTGCCTAATCCTAGTAGACAACAAAATCAAGGTCAGATAGGTCAGTATCAAATCAATTCTAATGGAAATCCAACCTATAAAGTCCAGACAATTACCACTTTAAGGTCTGGCAAGCAAGTGGACAATAAAGTCCAACTTCCTGAACATGAAAAAGAAAATAAAACTGAATCCGATAAGAATCCTATTCAGAAGAGGGGTCAAGAACAGGACAAACCGGAAAAGAGGGAAGAACCCATAGAAACATACAAACCCAAGGTTCCCTTTCCCAGTAGACTTCAGGACTCCAAGAAACAATCTAATTTTGATGAAATCATGGAAGTCTTTAAAACTGTTCAAATAAATATACTTTTTCTCGATGCCATAAGACAAATTCCCTCCTATACAAAATTCTTGAAAGACCTCACCACGGTCAAAAGAAAAACAAGTATTCCTAGGCAAGCTGTTATGGCTGCACAAGCCTCATCTCTCATTCAACAATAGATTGCCCCGAAATTCAAAGACCCTGGTTGCCCAACTATTGAAATAAAAATAGGAGAGACGATCATCCAAAGAGCTCTATTAGATTTAGGAGCCAGTGTAAACCTACTTCCCTACTATGTGTACCAAAAATTAGGTTTGGGAGAATTAAAGCCTACAAATATTATCCTTTCCTTAGCAGATAGGACAGTGAAGTACCCCAAGGGGATTGTAGAGGATGTAATAGTGAAAGTAAATGAGTTTTACTATCCTGTGGACTTCGTTATCCTTGAGACTGAACCTGCAATACATCCAGACAGTCACACACCTATAATTTTAGGTAGACCTTTCTTAGCCACAGCAAATGCTGTGATCAACTGTCGAAATGGGATGCTGAAGTTATCTTTTGGCAACATGAAAGTCGAGCTTAATGTCTTCAACATAAGTAAACAACCACCAGAGGACAAAGAAATCAATGAAGTTGACATGATTGAAAGTCTGGTTCAGGAGACTTTCTTACAAACTTATAATAAGGATCCTTTAGAAGCTTACCTTGCCCATTCCGAGGAAAGGGTCAAGCATGCGCCTCTTAGTTCTGTTCCCCTTATGAGCATAGATCGTCATCAGCCGACTGTTCTTCATCGGACTCCTCCAAAACCATTCTTAGATAATGGTTGAAAAAAGGAGGATTTACATTTTGTCTGGCTGAAGACATAAAACTTAGCGCTCTTTGGGAGGCAACCCAACATGTAAGTTTCTTTTATTAAAAAAAAAAAATCATCAATAAATTACTAACATGCAGGTTTGGGGGATTTTGCCCCAACTTTCAATTTACCCACCCATATCAGGTACTTCTCCTCTGTCCTCTTACTGCTTTAAATTTTCTTTAATATTAAGGACAATGTTAGATTTAGGTTTGGAGGTATTTTTAAGCATTTGAAATTTTATAAAAATTAAAAAAAAAAGAGTTTTTATAAAAATTAAAAAAAAAGAGTTTTTAGGTAAAATTTTTGAAAAAAAAAAAATTACAACACACAAGGTATATAAAATCTAAGAGCCCAATGACTAGTTGGAAGTAGTGCAAAGTGAGTTCTTTTTATTAAGTTCCTTTTAGTGAGTTGTAAGCTAATTAGTGCTTTGAATTTCATAACACATCTGGCCTGCACTTTCTAAGGTATAGGTTCGACATTGTGTTGAGAATATGGTAGCAATCTCGAATCCTGATGAACCATCTTTTTCTGATCCAAAAAAAAAAAAAGAAGAAAAAAAAAGGATTTAGTCAGGTACATCGAAAAGGGCTACCTATTGTCAAAGGTCAGCGGGCTTGTGATGAGGAACCCGAGCATAGGTCCGTAGGGGAGTCTTGATGCCCGACACCTAATGCCAACTGGTGTGAGAATTGTCGACTAATTGCTCGCTACATGGAGGAATCATCACAGGAGTAAAAGTGCACAATATATACATTATCATTTCTCTTTCAAAAAAAAAAAAAGAGAAAAAAAAATGATGAAAAAAAAAATGTATACTGACCTTAAGAAAGACAATAGTGTGAAAGCCGTCGTTGTAAAAATTCGAGTAAACTGGAATATTACAGATAAAGCCCATGAGGTATTAAAGTAAACATCCACAACTCTCGAAATCCTGCAGAAAAGATGATTTTGAATCAGCAAATAGGTCTTGTCCGACCAATTCTTGGAAACTACTAATATTAGCGATATTTTGGAGATCCAAAACCTTAGCTTGTGCATGGTCCAAACTTCACTGAGCACTCAAGTATAAATAAGTTTTACAACTCCCTAACGGAAAACTTAATGACTTCAACTTAAATTGCATACTAACCTAGAATTTGGGCTACTTAGTAATTAAAACCTTGTGTGCTTTTGAAATTCTTATCAGTTATGTACTTGAAATTAGACTTTCATTTCATAAAATAAATTTTATTTTGGGATTGAAGTTTGTGGGTAACTTCACTGCAAACCCTCACGAGACAACACTCATCCACTAGGGTAACCTAGGGGTTTAAAGGCTTGTTGCACATGCTAAGTGCAATCGTAATGCTCTACGAAAATGAGTATTTATCTTACTATTTTTAAATAATAAATTACACTTTTGCACTCCCATTTTATCATTTTCACACTAAATTGCTAGAGACTAGCAATAAGCTAGTTGGGGGGTGTGATGAGAGCACAAAAGTGCGACCTACATGTCACCTAAATTAGTATTATTGCTAACCGATAATGATAAATTCACTGGATTAATATTATATTTGGGTTTGGCACAGATTTTCATAAATTATAGATAAAATGCACATTAAGTACAAATTTGACTAAAAAAGGATCCCGTCCCAGATCTGACCCGGTTGAAGATCGGGTCGGGTCCGAGTCGGGTTCGGATCCGAATCGGGTCCAAATTCTTTGTGCTTTTGGGAAAGAATTTTGGCCAAATCTAATTTGGCCATATCATAACTATGAGGTGCTGGGTAACCCATGATTTGAAAGACTTGCAATTGACCTCCAGTCAGAACAGATGACCCGCGACGAACCAAAATCCTCCATCTCACGAGGGCAAAGGAAGATCCCAGCATCCTTCCTCTTCCGCGTACGATCCCGGATGATCCGCCTCCCATCAACGCCACAGCATCCCCATTTCCTCCTCTTCCGGCCACAGCAACGGAATCCCAGCGATCGCGTCCGGCTCCTCGCACCAGCTCGCCTCTCAACCAAGTGTCCAAGATCCCACGATGCATCAAGACGTGCGCCCATTCCGGATTCCCAGCGAGCCCGTGATCCTTCCTTCCGCATCAGGCCGCCATCTTCAAGCATCCCGTGGCATCCGTCCCAAATCCCAGCTCTTCCGTGAATCTACTCTTTCGCGATGCACCCAGCCGTTAGCATCCAAGCTCCCGCTTCCAGTCAAGCACCCGAAGAAGGAAGCCCCAGCCTCCTCTTCCGCAATCACCGGCGATCCCGCATCTGTGGCCCAAAGAAGCAAGCGCCCACCTTCCGCTTCCATGCCATCATCCCGTCGATCTCGGTCCACGGAGCCGCGATTCTCCCAGCCTTCGGGCTATAAGAAGGAAGGAGGTCGGCAAGGAGATGGAGGAGAGCTGGGAGTGGGAGGAGCCGGCGGAGTCCAAAGAAGAAGAAGAGAGGAGAGCTCTCGGGTGGTGCTGTGTTGAGCCAAAGAAACAGAGGAGGAACAGGGGGTGCTCGGCTCGGTTGGAGGAAGAAGAAGTGTTGATGCTCTATTTTCATACAGAGCCAGTGCTTTGTTTTGTTTTTTTTTATTCTTTTTCTTTTTCTTTTCATGTTTAGTTTTATTTTTAAGGGCAATGTTTTATGTTTATTGTTATTTCAATTAAGAGCAATGTGTTTTGAGTTTGAGTTTTAATTAAGAACAATATTTTAAGTTTTAACTTTAGAGAATTTTATTTTGGTGGAGTGTTTTACTTTTAAGATTTTATTTATGCTGAAATTTTAATTTCTTTTATGCAATACATTAAATCTTCTTTTATGAAATTTATGTTTGCTTCAATCCTCTTAGTTTCATCCATTTTAATTTTATGCCAGAGCTTTATTTTTTGCTTTTTGAATCTGAGTACATGTCGTCTAGTTAATTTCAATTAAAAATCATTTTCCGGTAGACTAGAGAATCCATCATCATCTCCGATATAATATTTTTCTTCTATTATTCAAAAATCGATTTTGAATCCGAGTGAACGTTCTAATTTTTATGCAACTCCAATCGCCTCCCTGTGGATCGACCTCTTACAACCGCTATTCTTCGAGTAGGAAAGGTAAGAGTAAAAAAAATTAAATTTAAACTTTGTTCGTTGGTTCTAACAACGATCTGTTTAGCATATTTTTAGGTGGGCAGGAAAGGACGAACAAGCCCAATGTTATTTAAATTTAATTCTTGCTGAGCTGCTTCAGATCGAACTCGACCAGACAAGACTAAAAAACGGACCGTGACCTAATAAAAAGGGTTAATCAAACTTTTGCCCCATACATAATTAATTATAACTTTCGATCGAATCAGGACCAAAACCTATTTAATCATAGCCTTAGCTTGATTACAACTCCATCAGGTTACTAAACCGGGTCAACACAATCTCCTCCTTATATGTTTTCATGAAAGATTACAACCAGGAGAGAGACAAGTTCAAACTCTGTTTTGAGAAAAGAATTATTTACCTCTTACCATATTTTAAATTTATTTCAATGTTTATTCAATTTTATGGTAAAGTATGTATTTATTAGTTTAAGAACATTGATAAGTGCTATGAAAAGATAACTAAATTATAAATTATTCAGCACTTATCACCTTGCTAAAAACAGTCCTTGCTTAGTAGCTAGTGATACTAAGGTTGATGATGCAAGTTGGTTATGGCACCGTAAATTAGGTCATGCAAGTATGGATACAATATCTAAGTTAGTTAAAAGAGATTCTATAATAGGTTTGCCAAAACTAAAATTTGAGAAAAATAAAATTTGTGAAGAATGTCAATATGGCAAACAATCTAGGAGCTCTTTTAAATCCATAAATTGTGTCTCTACTTCTAGACCTCTTGAACTACTACACATGGATCTATTTGGACCAACTAGAACCACAAGTCTTGGTGGAAACAAATATGGTCTTGTTATTGTAGATGATTTTTCTAGATATACTTGGATCATGTTTTTAGCTCATAAAGATGAAGCATTTTCTGTATTTAAGAAGTTTCATAAGGAAGTAACTAATGCAAGAAATGCTTCAGTCATAGCTATTAGAAGTGATCATGGAACGGAATTTGAAAATCATCTATTTGATGAATTCTGTAGTAAAAAGGGAATAACTCATAATTTCTCTGCACCTAGGACACCACAACAAAATGGAGTTGTGGAAAAAAAGAATAGAACCCTAGAGGAAATGGCTAGAACCATGTTGTGTGAATGTAACCTCCCTAAGTATTTTTGGGGAGAAGCCATTAACACATTATGTCATATATTAAATAGAGTTTTATTGAGACCAATTATAAAGAAAACACCTTATGAACTTTGGAGAGATAGAAAGCCCAAAGTAAACTATTTTCATATTTTTGGGTGTAGATGTTTCATTCATAATAATGACAAAGATAACTTGGGTAAATTTAATTCTAAATATGATAAAAGTATCTTTTTGGGCTATTCTACATCAAGTAAAGCTTATAGAGTCTTCAACAAAAGAACCCTTGTTATTGAAGAGTCTATACATGTTGTTTTTGATGATACTAATGATGTCTCTTCTAGCAAGAGAGTAGCTCTTGATGATAATGAAGGAATACTTGAGAAAAAGATAGATGATATGACATTACAAGAGAATGAACCGAAGCAAAGTGGAGAAACCTCAACAAGCCAAGAGGTAATTGATGATCATGGGCTTACAAAGGCTTGGAGGTATGCATACGGTCACCCTAAAGAATTAATATTAGATGATCCATCACAACCTATTAGAACTAGAGCTTCTCTTAGGAACTTAAATAATCACCTAGCTTTTGTTTCACACTTAGAACCTAAAAACATTGGAGAAGCTGAAAATGATGTAAATTGGATAAATGCTATGCAAGAGGAACTAAACCAATTTACTTGAAACAAGGTATGGAATTTAGAATACTCAATAATAGGAACTAAATGGATATATAAAAACAAACTTGATGAAAATAGAGTTGTGGTTAGAAACAAGGCTAGACTAGTAGCAAAGGGCTATAATCAAGAAGAAGGTATAGATTTTGATGAAACCTTTGCTCCTGTGGCTAAACTTGAAGCAATTAGATTATTACTAGCATTTGCATGTTAGATGTATGCCCTAGAAGCCAATCTGGCTGACACATTACTAATTCTAGGGACATAATTTTGTACTTGACTATTTATTATTGAATAAATAAAAAGGCATCTTTTCATTCATATTATTTATGTATCTATGAATCGTCCAAAAAATTAATAAGATGATGATACATATTCTCAAGAGTTGAGAATTTGAGCCATGTATCATTGGTGATTAATTTCTAAATGCTCCTGATCAATGGATCATCACGAGGACGGTGATCAATCCGATCAGTGCACAGATCACTTTCTTTCTGGATGGACGAGACTTGAGTCCACAGTGTAGGGACACTGGAGTGATAGTGCAGGTGCTTGTTAGAGAACAAGGGTACTAAGCGTGACCAAGACAAGAAGTCACTTGGATGTCTATCCACTCGTCAGTGACTTGCTTGATGTTGCAGTAGTGTGACTGGTCCTTTGACCTGCGGTGCTTCGGCTACTCACAGTGAGGTTATTGTAGTTTGACTGCACACATACATGGTCTCTAGCCATATGGGTCCATGCAGTGTAGATTGGCTGCAGTAGGTTCACTGTAGGAGTAGGGTATGCACCTACAAGAAATCTATCGACCTTGATAGAAGAGGAGTGATCCTATGTGATTTGTTAGACTGAGTTCTAAGACCTTGGCCAGGGCAGTAATATAAAGTGGAGAAAGAGTTTTCCACTATCGAACTCAAGTCGAATAAATCTTGACATATGACAGACGATGGGGTTTGACGAGTTGTCTATGACCTCCGTCCTGTAGGGATCCATGATAGTAGGACTGTATCACACGTTAACTGCACCTAGAGGTTCATCATTCCATTCTGTTGGGTAGCCACTACATGCTGCTAGGTGTCACTGGTGGATGGTGGGACTCACAAGGATTATCTCGATGATCGATAAACCCTAATGAGTTGAGTTGGAATCGTTCCAACCCATTGAAAGGAGTTTTCAATGATATAGTAATAGAGATCACAATATATCTCACTACCAGTCAGAATAGAACCTATGGGGTCACACACACTAGAAGTATTGACCGATCCGATGATTGAAAAGTGATTATGAATCACGAGTAATCAATTCGATTGATAAGAAGTTGAAGAAGGAAAGGGAATTAATTAATTGGACTTGAAACAAGAGTCCTACTTCGAGTAGGATTCCTAGAGTCCTAATTGGATTAGGACTGGGAATCCTAGTTGGAGTAGGACTGGGATTCCTACTTGGAATAGGATTCCTGCAATCCTAATGAGATTAGGAGTTTTGAATCAAAATTGGATTCCTACTTGGAGTAGGATTCCTAGAGTCCTAATCGGATTAGGACTTCGGATTCAAATAAGAGTCCTAATTGGATTAGGACTAAAATTAAATATGTCCTAATTTGGATTAGGGTTTCTTAAGTCACAATTAATTATTAATCTAATGAATCAATAAGACTCCTAATTGGATTAGGATTGAAGAGTTCAGTTGAGTCAAAATTGATTTAAGTTCTAATTGGATTAGGACTTACCTAGATTGGATCCAAATTGGTTCACCCTTGGGCTAAGCCTAATTGGATTAGGGCTTGACCACATTAGGGCATTCCAATCCCTACCTAATATGGATTAGGGTTTACCATGAGGAGGGGGATAAGCCCCTCCCCTTTCCACGTGGAGAAGGGAGAAGAGACGGCGCCCCCTCTTAGGAAAGATATCAAGAGCTCCTAAATGTTAGGAGCTCCACATGTCTATAAAAAGGGACTTGTGGGCGGCACCTAGGGCATAGAAGAAGTGCTCTCTCCTCTCCTTGCTGCCGCCACCCTCTCCCTTTCCCTTGGTTCAGCCGCCAACAAGAAGAAGAAAAGAAGAGAGCCTTGTCCGCCTCCTCTTCCTCCAATCCTTCTTCCAACGCAGGGAAAAGAAAGGCTGTGTTCTTCTTCCTTGAGTTCATCCTTCTTCTTCCTCCTCCCAAGCACAATCAAGGGTTGATTGAAAGGGAGAAAATCAGCCATCAAAAGAAGTCTTTGCAAGGGAGCTAGCACCCCGGGAAGACAAGAGAGCTTTGATCGGATCACTGCTTCGTGTGGATACCCGTAGAGGCCGGACACTTGAACGGCTTCAAGCGAACCTTCATCCTAGACCACGAACTTCAGTTTGCGGTGATCATCTACCCGCACAAGGTGAAGATCTGATCTTCTAATGAATTTAAAAGTTTTTAATTCTTGCCTAACTACGAACGGTTCATGAAACAACGTTCATGCGATGAACGTCGATCCCGCTTATGCCGATTCCGCTGCCATCTGAATTTTTTTTGAAATATCAGCGGCATGGGCGGGTTCCCAACAGTGGTATCAGAGCCTAGGCTTCATAGATTAAGGTAAGAATTAATTATCTAAAGGCATATTAGATCTGAAAATTGAATGATCATGCATGCTGAAAATTTCTGCATGCAGATTTTTCAGGGGTGCTGATTTTTGCATGCTGATTTTTATGTGATAAAATGATGATTCTAATTGCGTTGTTAATGAGATTACAAAGTTTAGAATCATGATTAGCATGATCAGTAACCTATGTCATGATATAATCAGTTAGTTTTCATATCTGAAAATTATAATTGTTGCATATGGTGATGATCATAGGATTCAAACCCTTTTGGTATCAAATGTAATGACCTACGATGTGATCTGCGATGTCATGTAATTTTTCCAGATGCTTGCATGCATCTTATTTGATATTTTGAGAGGCCTGCGTGCCTCCTAAAAGGAGATGTAATTTATTTTTATTTTTATTTTACATCTAGTTGTATTTGTGTGATGTGATGTACGTCAACGATCAAGTTGAAGACAAGGCATGAGATGAACAGGTGATCCAAGTAGTTGATGGCTATTGGATCAAGAGTTGATCAAGGATCGAATCTAGGAGGCTTGGAACCAATTCAAGAGTTGAAGACCAGTTGATCGATTGACGTGCATGTGCTTGTAATACGACCTAACTAGAATCCATGATCATCACCTATTTAAAGTTTAGCTTTAATTATTGCTGCGATTATAACTGCCTGCAATGTGCCGTTTACATGTGATGTGAATGTGAGTCGGGTAGATAGGTTTACATGTGATGTAGCAAACCCAATTGAGACCTAAATCAAAACCTCCTCAATCAAGTCGAGAGTGAACCGACATGAGCGAGTCATATTAGATTAATTGATCTAATTGGTGTCTAGGAAAGCATGAAAGGTGGTTACTTAATTAGGACCTTACTCTCTGAGTAAGGGGAGCCTCCCACCTGCTTACCTGGCCAATTGTTCGATTACCTCTTATGAAGGGCTCAAGTTGCAAACACTAAGACCTGATTAACCAATATTAAGTCAATAGGTCTTCCACTGTAGTAGAGCTGCTAAGGCCTTTCTGATGTTGATTTGTCTCGGCTGGACACAGTGGTCAAGTTGCATCGGGGGGCTGGACCTCTCTATAGACATGAGATGTTGTAGGGTAAAGGTGGGGTTGGGCACCAATAACTGTTAGGTGAGGACCCAATGACGACTTTATTCCTACGGTTATATGGTGGGTCTGACTTAACTAAGAAATGGGACCAATAACTGTTAGGTGAGGTCTTCATGACTTAGAGACCAAGTTACACTGCAACATGCTTGAGAAGTATTGTACAAGAGTTGTACATTCATCAATCTATGTGTCACCAATAACTGTTAGGTGAGGTGGCATGTAAATTGGTGGGACCGCAGTACCCACTAGAAACCCTAGTCGTGTGGGATTTCCGTTTTCCTACCAGGGGAGTGTGAGGGATTCGAGAAAATAGTGGGAGTTACATTTGTTCTAAAAGACCTTAGAATAGATTAGGACCAAGTACAAAAGTCTAACTAGAATCTTTACTCTCTGCAGATACAATGTCAGCTTCAAACCCTTTGACCCGTATTCTTGAGACCAACCGACTGACCGGAATCAATTACAAAGACTGGCTTAGAAATCTCAAAATTGTTTTGGACTGTGAGAAAATAGGCTACATACTCGATTCAGATATCCCCACACTACCAACACGTCCTACTGATGTTCAGCATGAGATGCATAAAAAGTGGTTGGATGATGACATTAGAGTAAAATGCTATATGATGGCATCCATGTCAAATGAACTCCAATGCCAGCATAAAAATATGAAGACTGCTAGGGACATACTGGCACACCTGCAAGAGTTGTATGGTGAGCAGAGTCGCACAGCTCGTTTTGAAGTGTCCAAGAGGCTCTTCAAGACAAAGATGCACGAAGGGCAGTCTGTCCATGATCACGGTCTGACCATGATCAAGGACCTAGAGGAGCTTGAGAAGCTCGGTATGGACATGCACAAGGAATTACAAGTGAATTTGATCCTACAGTCACTTCCTGATTCATTTGGTCAGTTTATAGTAAACTACCACATGAATAAGATTGAATGCACTAAGACTGAACTGATAAACATGTTGGTAACTGCTGAGGGAGCCTTGAAAGGTTCAAGGGGCAATGTCCTTGCTGCTGAGCTGACTTCTGGTTCCAAGAGAAAGTCTACTTGGAAGAAAAAGAAGCCTGCTAAGAGGCAGAAGAAAGACAAGAAGCCAAAGAAGGAAGTTCAAAAGAAAAAGGCTAACGACAAAGGAAAATGTTTTCACTGCAATGTCGACGGCCACTGGAAGAGAAACTGTCCTTCATACCTCGAGAGCCTGAAGAACAAGAAAGGTGACATACCTTCAGAAGGTATAGACTTGCTCATTATTGAAACTAATCTAACGGTTTCTTCTACTTCTAGTTGGGTTATAGATTCTGGTTTTAGTGCTCATTTGTGCACTACCATGCAGGGTCTAAAGGAAAGTAGAAGGCTGGCGGAAGGTGCGGTAACCCTTCGGGTTGGCAACGGGGCAAAAGTTGCTGCTGTGGCTGTGGGCACCTACCATCTGCGACTACCGTCTGGATTTAGTTTATTACTTAGAGACTGCTATTATATACCTGCTGCTAGCAGAAATTTGATTTCTGTTTCATGTCTAGCACAGGAAGGTCATGTTTTTACATTTGACAAAGACTGATGTTCTATTTATTTAAGAAATAAAATAGTCGCACGTGGTTTCATGATCGACAGTCTCTATCATTTACATATGGATATATCTATGAATGTTACCGAGCAAGAAGTGAGTGCCAAAGGATCCAAGAGATCCAGAGATGAGATAAACCAAAGATATTTGTGGCACCTCAGACTTGGCCATATTGGAGAGGATAGGATGAACAAAATGGATAAAGATGGGCTTCTCAGCTCATTGACTTCCGAGTCATATCCAGTTTGCGAGTCCTGTCTTCAAGAAAAAATGGCTAGATTGCCCTTTGTAGGACATGGGGAGAGGACCACTGAAATACTTACCCTAGTACATACAGATGTATGTGGCCCATTCGATGTGCTAGCCAGGGGACGTTATTCTTACTTCATTACCTTTACCGATGATTATTCACGGTATGGGTATGTGTATCTTATGAGACACAAGTCTGAATCTTTTGAAAAGTTCAAAGAGTTCAAGAATGAAGTAGAAAAACAAACTGGAAAACCTCTTAAGGCTCTTCGATCAGATCGAGGAGGAGAATACCTTAGTGGAGAATTCCGGGACTATCTCAAAGAAAATGGCATAGTCTCACAGTGGACACCTCCGAGTACACCTCAACTCAATGGGGTGTCAGAGAGGAGGAATCGGACCCTATTGGATATGGTCAGGTCCATGATGAGCTTCACTAATTTACCTATGTTCCTTTAGGGAGATGCCTTACTCACAGTGATTTATTTATTGAATAGAGTTCCCTCTAAATCAGTTCCTACCACACCGTATGAGATATGGCATGGTAAGAAACCAAGTCTGGGTCATCTCAAGATTTGGGGATGTCCGGCCCACGTCAAGAGACTACAGGCAGACAAACTAGAGGCTAGGACCATAAGTGCTCGTTTTATAGGATATCCTAAAGAGTCATTAGGATACAATTTTTACGTCTCAGAGGATCACAATGTGTTTGTGAGCCGTCATCCCATCTTCTTGGAAAACCAGTTTATCCTTGATAGAGGCAGTGGGAGGAAAATTGAGCTTGAAGAAAAAGTCTCTTGATGACCCAAAGATTGAGTTAAAGATTGATTTTGATGATCACAAAACCTTGAAGTATAATTACTAATATTTATGTTGCAAGAAGAAGGATATTTATTTTGCTAGAAACATAACAAGTTGGAAGAATAGAAGAAGGCCTCAAAAGCTCTCAAAACGTTGGAAGAAAGATATACTTAAGTGGCCCAAGTTTCAAGTTCAAAGGATTCAAGTTGGAGGAGCAAACTCAAAGAAAGATTCAAAAGAATAGTCCTCGAGTCGACTCCTGGAAGTTCCGAGTCGACTCTGGCACTCTAGAGCTTCAAAGAACAGTGCTCGAGTCGACTCCGGAACTTTACGAGTCGACTCCGACTGAGAACAAACAAAAAGACAGAGAGTTGATTTTCAGCGCTACAGTGATCTCGAGTCGACTCCAACTTCAGTGCTACAGTGCGGAGTCGACTCCCAGCTACAGTACCGGCAGACTACTATTCACGAGTCGACTCTTATTTCAGCCGAGTCGACTCCTGCTTCAGCCGAGTCGACTCTAGCACGCTGGGAGGCATAACGGCTAGTTTTTTCTTGATTCCAACGGCTCTATTTTTGTTTCTAACGGCTAGATTTTTCTTTTCACTCTCTCTAAAGCTATAAAATCAAGAGGAGAGCTAGGGAAGAGGGCATGGAAGTGGGAGAAAACATTTAGGGAAGAGATTTGAAAGAGATTACAAGGAAAATCTCCCATAAGCACAAAAGGGCCATTCAAAGTAAAATAGAGAGAAGAAGAGCATCCAAGTGAATCCCAAAGCTTCCTCTCCATCCGTGTGCTGCCTCGGAGATCCTCTACTTCGTGCAAAATCAGAAGAGGGGCAAGTGAAGAAGAAGCCGAGTTCCTCCATCTACAAATTAGTTTGAGGGCTTCTTCTCTTTTCTTTACTTATTTACATTTGCTATATTTGCTTATTTGAGAAGCTTGTATTTGATTTAAACTCTTGTTCTAATATCTTGTAACTTGATTCAATCAAGGGATTGAATCAAGGGGTTAAGGTTTGTTGGTGAGCCAAAAGGGAAAAACCAACGTTGTAAAGGTTGTGGTTGGTGAGCCTTTGGGAAAAACCAACCGGGTTGATTGTGAACCCGGGAAACAATCATTGTAAGGTTGTGGTTGGTGAGCCTTTGGGAAAACCAACTGGGTTGGATTGTGAGCTCGTGAAAACAATCGGTTGGTTCTAGTTGGTGAGCCTGTGAAAACCGACCGAGTTCGTTGTGATCTCGCAAAACAACAAGTTGGGTTGTGAGCTTGTAAAACAACCGACTGTAATCTAAGGGATTATAGTGAAATTCTCAAGAGGTCTTGGGGAGTGGATGTAGGTGTTGGGGTGCACCGAACCACTATACATCTTTGTGTTTGTGATGCCTTATCTCTTGTATTTCATGCCTTCCATTCATGCTTGAGTGTGTAATATCTCTAGCTTTGTTTTCTATAGAGTTATAAGTGATTTGCCTAGCTTCCACTCCATTCTTACCATACACACAGATTAAAATTGATCATACAACTATAAGTTAATTTTAGATCAATTGCACCCTAAAGCCATAGTATAATTGCTCTAGCTTAATCTTCCACTGCTTTACTTGTAATTGCCTAGAGCTTAAGTAAATAACATCTTATTATTCCGCTGCATTCTATTCAAAGTAAAAATTAGGGAACATAATTTTTAGAAAACCCAATTCACCCCCCCTCTTGGGTTGTCACCTTGGGCAACAAGTGGTATCAGAGCAGGTGCTCTAAAGTCAATTGTTGATCTCACGATCCAGAGCCAAAGATCATGACAACTCAAATAGATAGTTTTCTAGAAGAGGGACAATTAATTGATAGACCTCCACTATTTAATGGCATAGACTACACATATTGGAAAGCACGCATGCGCATTTTTATTCAATCACAAAACTATTATTTATGGAATATCATAATAAATGACCTTCACACACTCTCTCAAACTGTTAATGAAAAAGACTTAGCACAATTGAATGATAATGCTATGAACATACTATATTGTGCTATCCATGAAACTATATTTAATAAGATTTCTGCATGCTTATCTGCTAAAGAAATCTGGGATACTTTAAAAAATATTTATGATAAATCTCAGATTAGCTCACATGTGCTTCAATTACATACTAACAGTGAAACTGCAGAATCTCCCTTATCAGCCGAGTCGACTCCAAGCGCTCTAGAGTCGACTCCCAAGTCAGCCGAGTCGACTCCAAAACGATCCGAGTCGACTCCGAGGCAGTTCAGCTCCAAAAAAAAAACTACAAAAGGTAACTAACTTGTGCTTTATGGCACAAGAAGATAAGGTAAAATCTGAATCTACTTTTACATCAAATGATTCTCAAGAAGAATTCCCTTATGATGAATTATTAAATGCTTTTCATGATTTGTATGGTGAATGTAGAAAATTAGCTATAAAGAATAAAAATCTTAAGAAACTAAATCTGAAAATTTTAAAAGAAAGAAATTCTAGTGATGAGATACAAGATAAACTAAATTCTGAAAATGAAAGCTTAAGGTTAAATTTAGAACAATTGATTCAAAAAAATCAGAGTTTAATTAAAGAAAATCAAAACTTAAGTAAAGAAATTAACCAATTAAAATCTTTTATTAACAAATTCACTGTAAGTTCAGAAAGATTAAAAATGATGTTTGAAAGCCAATATGTTGCTTATGATAAATCAAAACTTGGCTTGATTCCTTTACTTAACAATAAATCTCTAGAGAAAAAGGTTATCAATTCACCAAGCAAACCATTAAATAAGATAACTTATTTCAAACATGAAATGAATGGGCATAACAACTTTACCTATCGTTCTAACATAATTAAATCAAGTGGTAAAGTTATTACAATTAAACAAATTTGGGTTCCAAAAGGAACCATATGTCCTAACTCTCAAGGACCCAAGCAAGCTTGGGTACCCAAAATGAAAATATGAGGATGTAGATGTAGGTGTACCAAGATACCTATGGAACAAATAGAACTTTCATACAAATGGGTGTTCTAGACACACGTCAAAAAAAATAAAACTTAAAATATACTTATGAAAAGTAATTAAAAAATAATAATAATGAAATCAGTAACCCTTGCATCTCATCATTATTTTTGCTTTAGTATTTGATTAAAATATGAATTGCAAGTATTGATCAATTTTGTAATATAGAAAATACTTTTGGGAATATAATCAAATCACTTCATTTTGTAGTATACTTTACTCACTATTGGATAAGTTGCTAAATGATTAATCAATTTATTAAGAATAAATCTATGAATTCTCTATATGCTTGATTGAGAGTTTTTATCCATGGCATTATTGTTTATCGATCATAGATATGAAAATGTGTACTTGGTATACCTTTGAATATATGCACTATGAATACCAAGATTAAAGAAACCATCTTTGGCATATAAAATCAACTCATGCTAGTATGTATTTAATGTCAAAAGACCTTGCCATTGGCTTACTTAGAGTATCTTCTGAAAGGTCAAAGTTTACTATGCATGTTAACTAAGGAAACAAACAAAAATCAATTTCTAAATCTAAAGATGTTGTTTTCATTACTAAATTTTCAAAAGCTTACATTAGTTTTGTTCTTGGCACTCAAATTGAAATATTTTCTACATTGGCACAAACTCACAAAAAGGGTTCAGATGAAAAGGGTTTGCAAACTATAAAAATAAAGAAGTATCATGGCATAGTTTTGAAAACCAATTTTGCTGTGCACAGAAAATAATATTGAATATAATTGTTTCTGCACCAAGAACACCATAAGTGAAATAGGATTAATAGAATCCTTGATGAAATGAAAAAGGCAATGTTGTATGATAGTCATCTACTTAAATGATTTTTTTTTAAAAGCTATCATCATTGCTTGTCATATATATGGTTTCTATTAGATCTATTTTTTGATGAAAACTCCATTTGATCTTCTGAAAAATAAAAAATGATCTATTGCATATCCTTCATATTTTTCAGTAGTATATGCTATGCTTGATATAATCTTTTGAAAATAATGCCAAATCAGATAAAGATATTTCTTTGGATATCATTCATCAAGCAATGCATATAGAACATTCATGAAAAGATTCTAGTTGTAGAAGTATCAATTCATTTTATTCTTTATGAGACTAATGATTTATTATCAAGAAACTAAGATTAAATTATAAATGTATATGGTTAATCTCTTACATATAACAATCTGAAAACTTGTTAATAATTAGAGCCAAATTGAGTTTTTCAGAAATGCACTTAATGAAGAAAAATTGATGACTACTAAAAGACTAAATCAAGAAAAGATGAAGTAGATCTTGATGAAATTCTTGCATGATTAGAAGTAAAGATCACCATTATCATTTGCTTGCTTTATGAGCTTTATATTCTATCAAATGAATGTGTAGAATGCACTCCTAGGTGCTTATTAAAGAAGATATATGATAAATAACCACCATATTTGAAAACACTCATTACAAATATGATAAAGCAATATATAATTTGGAACAAGTATCAAAAGCATGATATAAAAGCTTAAGTAACCTTTTTTGATAAAAAGTAATAGTGATAAATCTATGCATCAAAAAGAAGAATTTGTGATATCTTATTTGCTCGAGGTATGCATTGATGACTTCATTTTTGGTTCTACTAATGAAGAGTTATATGAAGATTTTACTAAGCTCATGCAAGGTGAGTTTGAAATATGTATGATGAATGAATTAACATCTTCTCTCAAACTCCAAATTAAGACAAACAAGAAAGGGGATCTTCATTGACCAAAGTTAGTCCACGAGAAAACTCTTATAGAAGATTGGCATGAAGAAGGTATGTCTATGACCCCATCTTGGAGAATTTGAAAAGAATGAGCAAAGTAGATCTATTGTTTTTAAAGCTGTATTGAAGTATGATAGAATAATCATTTTTTCATACAGCTAGTAGACCAGATTGTATGCTCATTATGTGCCCTTGTGCAAGATTTCAATCTAAGTTTAATGAATCATATCTTATTGATAACAAATAAATCATAATCTGAATTTTGATAGAAACAACTGTTTAAGATAAGTTGATTAAAACTTAGCTAGCGTGTCTTATTAATAATTATCTTAAGCAAATAAAATCTAAACTAAATCGTTTTTGAGAAATTGATTTGACCTTGATAAATCTTCCTATTGCCTCACATGCTTGTCCTTGAACCATCTTGGTTAATGAAACTATCTCTTTAGTTCAAGTGATATGTGCTTGCTTATATTTAGGCAATCTCTTGAGTAAAGTGACTCAACATTCAACTATTGTCATATCTTATATTGAGTCATCTAGTTAAAAAAAAAATAATAAATATGTTGGATGAATGTTTTGTATCTTGAAGAAACTAATGACTTTCTTTCAAGAAAGAAAAAGGAGTTTGTTAATAATGCAGGATCCTTGAGCAAGAAAATGAGAGATCTCAACTTGAAGGATATCTCCATGTAAGATACAATAAACATTCACATGCAAACAAGAGAGAGGACCTTCTTCAGCCAAAAGTTCATACATAAGAAATCTAGTAGGTATTTGACTGAAGAATGCAGAATGAATTGGTAATTCTAGATACTTCTCTCATAAATTCATTGAGCAAAGTCAATAACTTAAATCTTATTATGGCATGATTAAGGTCTTTAATTATTAATTTTTGATATCATGTCTATATATACATATATTGATTGACTTATACTTTTAGAAATTGTTTCATGGTTTGCTCAAACTAAAATATTTCTTTGCCTATATCATAACCATGAAATACACAAGTATATGCATAAAATTTTGATTTAAAATAACTTGTGAGAAGTTATGAATCCTTGAGCACAATGAAAATGTTGTTTGCATGATATACATCTATATGATACATAAGATTATTTCTTTATTCTGCTCTTTCATGTAAATTACTTGAGAATAACAAAAAGAGAGAGAGATAAAAAAAAAAATGGATATTATTCAAGAGATGAAAAATCTAAGCAAAGGCAAGTACTCCAATCTTAAGAAAAAGCAAAACAAGCATAATATATTCGGCACCTTTGGAAGGGATAAAATCCATAATTAATTACACTTAAACAGGGAGAGTTTGAAGTGAACATTTTAACCTTTCTATATTGCTCATCATAGGGATGGTGCCAATGGGGAGGCTAGTGGTAGTACCCGGCACTATTTGACCCAACTATTCGGTGTAGGGCATATTAGGGACGGCACAAGAGGGAGGCTGGTGGTAGTACCTCGTGCCCCTTCCCAACTCCACCGGATAGGGAGCAAATAGAGTATAGAGCATAAGAAAGTAAAAATGAAAGACAAAGTTAATGAAATTATATAAGAAGAATCAAGTCAAATTTTTAATCACTTGAAAACACACTTTAAGGATGAAATCATTGCAAGATAATATTTAAATAGGGGGAGTTTATTTGAAAAGAATTGATTTTGATCCTTGACATGCTTGTTCTTAATATTTTAATGCATGACTTAACACACAATATATTTTGCATGTGGCATGATGTTCTGAATTATGGATTCTCAATATTTTGTAATGTTCCATGATTGAATATGAAGTTATTTTATTTTATTATTGAAAAGAAATTTCAGATTTGTCGTTCACAATCATCTCTAAAATCTGAAAGTTGAATAAAATTTGTAAAAAAAAAGGGGAGAAGAGAAAGATATCTCTATTTAGGCAAAATGAATTGATTGTGTTTTATCCTTCAACTTGCTTAACCTTGGTATATAATGTTCTAATTCATACCAAAACTCAACATAAATACAAATATTCTGAATATGCTCTTATATGTTTGAAATATGTGTTTTCAATCGTAATAATTTAAGATGAGCTACAATGTGAAACATACATATCTCAAATTATGACTTAGAAAGCCTCTATTGAAAATCTTTATGAAATTCAGAATCTGATTTTGTATAAAAGTTTAAACTCAATATGATTTCTAAATAAAGTCTTAATTTAAGAAAAACAGAATTAATTTTGATGCCTTGGTTGATTGCTCCGATACGCATCCGAAACATATCATTTCTTATCTTCAAAGTATACTAATATTGGTCTAAATGATGTGTCTTTCAATGATCTTAATTGCAAACAAATATTTTTAAATATATGATTTTATTTTGATATTAAAAAGATTTATTGTGCTTCATGTATACATTGCTGAAAAACTATAATTAAGAAATTGAGTTCTATAAATAGATATACTTCAATGATCATCTATATGTTTTTCTCTCCTACATTATTAAAGACTTCCATCAATATATATATATATATATATATATTATTAAGAGAGTGAATGATCTTAAGTCTAGAAACATTTCAGCTCACTCAAATGATTCTTAAAAGAAAGAAAATGTAAATGCTTTTAAAAGAATTTGAGCTTCAAATGAATCATTTTCTGATTAATATTTCTATACATTTTCTCTAAGATTAGGAGAAAGCATAACTTGTTCTTAAAGGATTAGAAAGAGTGATTACTATAAATTTTGAATAATTCTAGATCACTCTACATTCTCGATATCATGAGAAAGAATGATTAAAGAGGAATGCATCTTTTGAGGAGGAGCTTTAGATATTCAGTATCTTCCAAAAATTACTTTAATTTGAAGCATACCTTGATTTTTATGGATTGATTTTGATGAACCTCTTTATATTGCAATACTTGCTTTAATTATAAGTTTATACCTTGAGATGAGTTCTATAAAGGTTGTCTTATCTCAAACCTTGAGTCTTATGAAAATAAGCTGAAACTTATAGAAAAATATTTTTGAGATTGACAATTTTATTGAACATTATCTTCAAATTCTAAACTCTTAAATGGAATGATCAATTGAGGGGGAGAAAGAAAATTTCAGAAGGAGAGGTCTTATGGAACTTAATCGCATAAATCTATAACTAAAGGAGAGGGAAAGAATACTTAATGAAAAGTGATCCTAATACTCTCCAATATGTATCATCTGAAATTTAATCTGAAAATCTTTACGATACACCTTGAGGCTTGTTATTTGGTTAGTATATCTTATGCATCAATCATGAACCAAAATTGCAATTCAAATAGTTGATCTTAAGAGCCTCTAATTTAATGCAAAAGGGGGAAGAATAATGTGTTGAATTTTCTTGAGTATCTCTTAGAAAATCTATTTTGGAAATTCAGTAATGAGTCCTAATTGGCTTGTTCTTTAGAACTTCAATTTTGTGCCAATTCATTATTATATGTACCAAAATGTGCTTCTTCTTAAAGGAATAAATTCTTTAAAAGAGCTTTAAAAGAACCTTCAAAGCTTTGAATTTTATGCATATTCTAAGATATATCATAAATTGCATGAATTTATGTTTTAGTATTTATTCTACAATATTTTTACACCATAAAAAAAAAAAAAACTTTGCAATCATACTTAATATATTGCTCTTATACTCTGAAAATTAGTTAAATTGCTCTCATGTTGCTCAAATACTTAATATATTGGGCAAAAGATCTTAAATGCACAAGCTTTCATATTTATTATTAAAGAATGGTGAGATTTTTATTCGTGCTTTCTTTGAATATTATTCTTGGTACTTCTTGAATTAACTTAAGAAAGATTCTACCTACACTTGAGTTGAAAACTATCCTTTGAATCACACTCTCATCATCATTTGCCTATTCTAATTAATCTGATTCTGACATTATTGCCTTGAGTTATATGATTCATATTCTTGCAATAATTTGACATGCATCAATTGAAAATCAGAGTACTATAAGGAAAAAAAATATTTGAATATTCTTATCTTTGTGCTTAATGTTTCACTATCTTTTTGATGTTGTCAAAAAGGGGGAGAAATATCTAAGTATATGCTCATAATGCTTTATGTGTTGATTATGTTAAGTTGATTAAATCTAAAGCATTATCATGAAGTATATTTTAAAGATACATACATATTTTCTACTTCATGCAACTTAGTTATGCATTAGTTCTAGAACATAATCTATTTTATATTGCATATACTCCAAGTTTTGTCATCATCAAAAAGGGGGAGATTGATGACCCAAAGATTGAGTTAAAGATTGATTTTGATGATCACAAAACCTTGAAGTATAATTACTAATGTTTATGTTGCAAGAAGAAGGATATTTATTTTGCTAGAAACATAACAAGTTGGAAGAATAGAAGAAGGCCTCAAAAGCTCTCAAAAAGTTGGAAGAAAGATATACTTAAGTGGCCCAAGTTTCAAGTTCAAAGGATTCAAGTTGGAGGAGCAAACTCAAAAAAAGATTCAAAAGAATAGTCCTCGAGTCGACTCCTGGAAGTTCCGAGTCGACTCTGGCACTCTAGAGCTTCAAAGAACAGTGCTCGAGTCGACTCCGAAACTTTACGAGTCGACTCCGACTGAGAACAAACAAAAAGACAGAGAGTTGATTTTCAGCGCTACAGTGATCTCGAGTCGACTCCAACTTCAGTGCTACAGTGCGGAGTCGACTCCCAGCTACAGTACCGGCAGACTACTATTCACGAGTCGACTCTTATTTCAGCCGAGTCGACTCCTGCTTCAGCCGAGTCGACTCCTGCTTCAGCCGAGTCGACTCTAGCACGCTGGGAGGCATAACGGCTAGTTTTTTCTTGATTCCAACGGCTCTATTTTTGTCTCTAACGGCTAGATTTTTGTTTCCACTCCCTCTAAAGCTATAAAATCAAGAGGAGAGCTAGGAAAGAGGGCATGGAAGTGGGAGAAAATATTTAGGGAAGAGATTTGAAAGAGATTACAAGGAAAATCTCCCATAAGCACAAAAGGGCCATTCAAAGTAAAATAGAGAGAAGAAGAGCATCCAAGTGAATCCCAAAGCTTCCTCTCCATCCGTGTGCTGCCTCGGAGATCCTCTACTTCGTGCAAAATCAGAAGAGGGGCAAGTGAAGAAGAAGCCGAGTTCCTCCATCTACAAATTAGTTTGAGGGCTTCTTCTCTTTTCTTTACTTATTTACATTTGCTATATTTGCTTATTTGAGAAGCTTGTATTTGATTTAAACTCTTGTTCTAATATCTTGTAACTTGATTCAATCAAGGGATTGAATCAAGGGGTTAAGGTTTGTTGGTGAGCCAAAAGGGAAAAACCAACGTTGTAAAGGTTGTGGTTGGTGAGCCTTTGGGGAAAACCAACCGGGTTGATTGTGAACCCGGAAAACAATCATTGTAAGGTTGTGGTTGGTGAGCCTTTGGGAAAACCAACTGGGTTGGATTGTGAGCCCGTGAAAACAATCGGTTGGTTCTAGTTGGTGAGCCTGTGAAAACCGACCGAGTTCGTTGTGATCTCGCAAAACAACAAGTTGGGTTGTGAGCTTGTAAAACAACCGACTGTAATATAAGGGATTATAGTGAAATTCTCAAGAGGTCTTGGGGAGTGGATGTAGGTGCTGGGGTGCACCGAACCACTATACATCTTTGTGTTTGTGATGCCTTATCTCTTGTATTTCATGCCTTCCATTCATGCTTGAGTGTGTAATATCTCTAGCTTTGTTTTCTATAGAGTTATAAGTGATTTGCCTAGCTTCCACTCCATTCTTACCATACACACAGATTAAAATTGATCATACAACTATAAGTTAATTTTAGATCAATTGCACCCTAAAGCCATAGTATAATTGCTCTAGCTTAATCTTCCACTGCTTTACTTGTAATAGCCTAGAGCTTAAGTAAATAACATCTTATTATTCCGCTGCATTCTATTCAAAGTAAAAATTAGGGAACATAATTTTTAGAAAACCCAATTCACCCCCCTCTTGGGTTGTCACCTTGGGCAACATCTCTGAAAAGCAACGAGTCATGGATCCTATTGAACCCATTCATACAGAGCCAGTACACGATGTCCCTCGACCACCTCGTAGATCTAGTAGGGTCTCCCATCCTCCTGATAGATACTTAGGTATACTAGAAGAGGATACAGAGGAAATGATCCTAGTAGGAGATAGGGATCACATACAGGATCCCAAAACCTACGACGAGGCGATATCTGATATCGATTCTGAGAAATGGCTGGAAGCCATGAAGTCAGAGTTAGACTCCATGCATTCCAACCAAGTCTGGACCTTAGTAGACCCACCAAAAGGTATTGTACCTATTGGATGCAAATGGATCTACAAAAGGAAGATAGGTTCGGATGGAGAGGTAGAGACCTATAAGGCAAGGCTTGTGGCAAAAGGGTACAGTCAGCGCGAGGGCATTGACTATCAGGAGACCTTTTCACCTGTAGCCATGCTAAAATCCATCCGAACATTGCTTGCCATTGTAGCATTTCATGATTATGAAATCTGGCAGATGGATGTGAAAACTGCTTTCCTAAATGGATATCTTGATGAAGATATCTATATGGAACAGCCTTTGGGTTTCACTTCCATTGATGGAGATCACAAGGTCTACAAGCTGCAAAGGTCCATCTATGGACTAAAGCAAGCATCTCGGAGTTGGAACACTCGTTTCGATGACGCAATCAAAACGTTTGATTTCATCAAAAACGAAGAGGAACCGTGTGTTTACAAAAAGGTTAGTGGGAGCGCTGTCGTATTTCTCGTACTGTACGTGGACGACATCCTACTGATAGGGAATGATATTCCCATGCTAACGTCGGTCAAGGTCTGGTTGTCAAAAGAATTCTCCATGAAAGACCTTGGGGAAGCATCCTATATTTTGGGAATAAAGGTCTATAGAGATAGATCTAAAAGGATGCTTGGCCTTTCACAGAAGATGTACATAGAGGAGGTGCTGAAGAGGTTCAGCATGAAAAACTCCAAGAGGGGTCTCTTACCCCTAAGGCATGGAATTCATCTCTCCAAGAAGATGTGCCCCAACACATCTGAAGAGATTCAACGCATGAGCAAGATTCCCTATGCATCAGCAATAGGGAGCCTCATGTATGCCATGCTATGTACACGACCTGATATAGCTCTTGCTGTGAGTGTCACAAGCAGATATCAGTCGAATCCAGGTGAAGAACACTGGACAGCTGTGAAGAATATTCTTAAGTACTTAAGAAGAACTAAAGATTTATTCTTGGTTTTTGGAGGATCATCAGAGTTAAAGGTAGAAGGATACACAGATTCAGACTTCATGACTGATATCGATGATAGGAAGTCAACATCTGGATATGTGTTCTTGTGCAATGGTGGTACGGTAAATTGGAAGAGTTTTAAACAACCGATCATTGCTGATTCTACTATGGAAGCTGAATATATCGCCGCCTCTGAAGCTACTAAGGAAGGCTTCTGGTTCAAGAAATTCATTGCAGAGTTGGACGTGATGACATCAGATGCCATAACACTCTATTGCGATAATAATGGCGCCATAGCCCTTGCTAAGGAGCCAAGGTCTCATCAGAAGTCTAAGCATATAGAGCGGCGCTTCCATCTCATACGCGACTATGTTGAGAAGAAATATGTAGAGGTGCAGAGAGTAGACTCCGCGGATAACGTGGCAGACCCGTTCACTAAGCAGCTAAGTCAGCAAAAGACTGAAGCCCACCTTGAGAAGATGGGGCTTAGATATATGACTGATTGGCTTTAGTGCAAGTGGGAGATTGTTAGATGTATGCCCTAGAAGCCAATCTGGCTGACACATTATTAATTCTAGGGACATAATTTTGTACTTGACTATTTATTATTGAATAAATAAAAAGGCATCTTTTCATTCATATTATTTATGTGTCTATGAATCATCCAAGAAATTAATAAGATGATGATACATATTCTCAAGAGTTGAGAATTTGAGCCATGTATCATTGGTGATTAATTTCTAAATGCTCCTGATCAATGGATCATCACGAGGACGGTGATCGATCCGATCAGTGCACAGATCACTTTCCTTCTGGATGGACGAGACTTGAGTCCACAGTGTAGGGACACTGGAGTGATAGTGCAGGTGCTTGTTAGAGAACAAGGGTACTAAGCGTGACCAAGACAAGAAGTCACTTGGATGTCTATCCACTCGTCAGTGACTTGCTTGATGTTGCAGTAGTGTGACTGGTCCTTTGACCTGCGGTGCTTCGGCTACTCACAGTGAGGTTATTGTAGTTTGACTGCACACATACATGGTCTCTAGCCATATGGGTCCATGCAGTGTAGATTGGCTGCAGTAGGTTTACTGTAGGAGTAGGGTATGCACCTACAAGGAATCTATCGACCTTGATAGAAGAGGAGTGATCCTATGTGATTTGTTAGACTGAGTTCTAAGACCTTGGCCAGGGCAGTAATATAAAGTGGAGAAAGAGTTTTCCACTATCGAACTCAAGTCGAATAAATCTTGACATATGACAGACGATGGGGTTTGACGAGTTGTCCATGACCTCCGTCCTGTAGGGATCCACGATAGTAGGACTGTATCACACGTTAACTGCACCTAGAGGTTCATCATTCCATTCTGCTGGGTAGCCACTACATGCTGCTAGGTGTCACTGGTGGATGGTGGGACTCACAGGGATTATCTCGATGATCGATAAACCCTAATGAGTTGAGTTGGAATCGTTCCAACCCATTGAAAGGAGTTTTCAATGATATAGTGATAGAGATCACAATATATCTCACTACCAGTCAGAATAGAACCTATGGGGTCACACACACTAGAAGTATTGACCGATCTGATGGTTGAAAAGTGATTATGAATCACGAGTAATCAATTCGATTGATAAGAAGTTGAAGAAGGAAAGGGAATTAATTAATTGGACTTGAAACAAGAGTCCTACTTCGAGTAGGATTCCTAGAGTCCTAATTGGATTAGGACTGGAAATCCTAGTTGGAGTAGGACTAGGATTCCTACTTGGAATAGGATTCCTGCAATCCTAATGAGATTAGGAGTTTTGAATCAAAATTGGATTCCTACTTGGAGTAGGATTCCTAGAGTCCTAATCGGATTAGGACTTCGGATTCAAATAAGAGTCCTAATTGGATTAGGACTAAAATTAAATATGTCCTAATTTGGATTAGGGTTTCTTAAGTCACAATTAATTATTAATCTAATGAATCAATAAGACTCCTAATTGGATTAGGATTGAAGAGTTCAATTGAGTCAAAATTGATTTAAGTTCTAATTGGATTAGGACTTACCTAGATTGGATCCAAATTGGTTCACCCTTGGGCTAAGCCTAATTGGATTAGGGCTTGACCACATTAGGGCATTCCAATCCCTACCTAATATGGATTAGGGTTTACCATGAGGAGGGGAATAAGCCCCTCCCCTTTCCACGTGGAGAAGGGAGAAGAGACGGCGCCCCCTCTTAGGAAAGATATCAAGAGCTCCTAAATGTTGGAGCTCCACATGTCTATAAAAAGGGACTTGTGGGCGGCACCTAGGGCATAGAAGAAGTGCTCTCTCCTCTCCTTGCTGCCGCCACCCTCTCCCTTTCCCTTGGTTCAGCCGCCAACAAGAAGAAGAAAAGAAGAGAGCCTTGTCCGCCTCCTCTTCCTCCAATCCTTCTTCCAACGCAGGGAAAAGAAAGGCTGTGTTCTTCTTCCTTGAGTTCATCCTTCTTCTTCCTCCTCCCAAGCACAATCAAGGGTTGATTGAAAGGGAGGAAATCAGCCATCAAAAGAAGTCTTTGCAAGGGAGCTAGCACCCCGGGAAGACAAGAGAGCTTTGATCGGATCACTGCTTCGTGTGGATATCCGTAGAGGCCGGACACTTGAACGGCTTCAAGCGAACCTTCATCCTAGACCACGAACTTCAGTTTGCGGTGATCATCTACCCGCACAAGGTGAAGATTTGATCTTCTAATGAATTTAAAAGTTTTTAATTCTTGCCTAACTACGAACGGTTCATGAAACAATGTTCATGCGATGAACGTCGATCCCGCTTATGCCGATTCCGCTGCCATCTGAATTTTTTTTGAAATATCAGCGGCATGGGCGGGTTCCCAACGTTGCATGCTCTAACGACTTCAAACTATTTCAAATGGATGTAAAAAGTGCCTTTTTGAATGGGTATATTAATGAGGAGGTTTATGTAGAACAACCTCCTAGTTTTGAAAATCATCAATACCCCTATCATGTATATAAACTAAACAAAGCACTTTATGGTCTAAAACAAGCCCCTAGAGCATGGTATGAAAGACTTAGCAAATTTCTATTAGACCATGAATTCTCTAGAGGAAATGTTGATACAACACTGTTTTTAAAGAAGAAAAACAAAGAAATGTTAGTAGTGCAGATTTATGTAGATGATATTAGTTTCTGTGCTACTAACAATCACCTCTGCGAAGAATTTGCTGACTTAATGCAGAGTGAATTTGAAATGAGCATGATGGAAGAGCTGAACTATTTCCTCGGGCTCCAAATCAAATAATCTAAAGAGGGGATCTTCATCAATCAAGCTAAATACATCAAGGAGATGCTTAAGAAGTTTGATATGGATGGAAACAAGCCAATCAGCACACCCATGAGCTCATCATGCAAACTAGATAAGGATGAATCAGATAAATCAATAGATCAAAAGCTGTATAGAGGTATGATAGGCTCTTTACTATATCTTACAGCAAGTAGACCTGATATCATGTTTAGTGTATGCATGTGTGCTAGATATCAATCTAATCCTAAGGAATAACATTTAATTGCAGTTAAGAGAATTTTTAAATACCTAATAGGAACAAAAAATATAGGTTTATGGTACTCTAAAGAATCTAGCATAAACTTAATAGGGTACACAGATTCAGATTTTGCTGGTTGTAAACTTGATAGAAAAAGCACCAGCGGGTCATGTCAATTCTTAGGAGAAAATTTAATCTCTTAGTTTAGCAAGAAACAAAACTCAGTTGCACTATCTACGGCGGAAGCCGAATATGTTGCTGCCGGGAGTTGTTGTGCTCAAATCTTGTGGATTAAACAACAACTTGAAGATTATGGCATTAAACAAGATAAAATTTCCATAAACTGTGATAATACAAGTGCCATTAATCTAACTAAAAATTCAATTCAGCATTCAAGAACCAAACACATTGAGATAAGACATCACTTCATAAGAGATCATGTACTGAATGGTGATGTGACACTTCAATTTGTTTGTACTGATGATCAACTTGCTGATATCTTCACAAAATCTTTGAGTGAAGATCGATTTTGTATACTTAGAAGAGGGTTAGGAGTGATTGATCCATTCTAGTGATACTCTCCTCTAATTCATTGATTTTGATGATTAGTTTATGTTGGACATAGAATTTATTATCTATGATCATCAAATCAGTTCTTAAAATCTAGAATATTTCCATAACTCACTCATATGGCACAGAAATAACAAGCTTGTTGGATATGTGCCAGAGTTCGAGTCGACTCGAATAGATTTTTAGAGTCGGCTTGTTGGCGAGTCGACTCGCATATGTTTGAGAGTCGACTCTAGGTCGAGTCGACTCGCGATTTACCGGAGTCGACTCGAGGTCGGGAATCCGACTTTTAACCCTAAACGAAATATTTTTCTCTTCACTTCTATTCACAGCCGCCACTGTTCAAAAGCCCTAGAGTCATCTCCGACCTCATCTCCGACCCATTTTAGGTCATCTCCGTCGAGGTTTCTCCCTATTTTCCGTGTCCTTCCCCGTTTTTAGGTCAAAAATGCCTAGGAAGGTCATTGTCCCAAGCCGAAAGAGACCCTCCTCCGCGAGTGGGGCCGAGCGACGGTCCAAGGCTCGGAACGAACCGGCGAGGCCACCACCTCCGGTTCCTTCCCCGCCTAGGCCGGTTCCCTCGCGCTCATGCGCCGGGAAGGTTGTCTCTACCGGGAGGCAAGTCAACTTTGACTTCCTCTCCCGGGAAGGGTTCAACCTAGGGCATCACCTTAGGGCCCAGGGTTTAGAGTTTTTCTGCACACTTGACCTCCCTACCTATCCAGGGTTAGTTAGGGAATTCTATGGTACTGTTGCACGGGTTAGCGGGGGTATCCAGGGAACTGTTATGGGTGTCCCTATTTTCATCTCGGAGGACTTCATTGCTCGAGTCCTCCATCTCTCAAGTGAGGGGATTGTTCCCACACACCCCTCCGATAGGACAGAGGCCCTTACGGCCATCTTAGGGAGTCCACCTCAGTCCCCCATAGAGGAGGTGTTCGCAAATCAGCTTTCGGCTAAAATGCGGCTTCTCCTAAATGTCATCTCTAGGACTCTCTTCCCCAAAACGAGTAGGTTTGATTTTATTTCAGAGAGAGACCTAGCACTGATGTACCATCTCCTCCAAGACACTCCCATCAACTTCCCCAAGCTCATCTACAAGTACATGTGTGAACCCCTAGATAAACCTAGGCTCAGCCTTCCTTATGGCATGCTATTCACCCTTATATTTAGGGAGTTAGAGGTCCCTATTCCTGAGGGGGAACCCTCTCGCTCACTGCGTTTTACAGATCGCATGGGTGAGGGGATCTTCCATCGGATGGGTTTCCATAGAGTTGGGAGAGTATGGGTACGGAAACCATCCACATCCACATCCACACCTTCTGACCCTACCACTCTGTTGGAATTTGTATCCTAAATGTCAATCGTCAGCATATTGATGATTGAATTTTGTAAATGAATTGACAAATTAATAAAGTGTTATTTGGCATTATTCATCATTTCATCTTCAAATGAACTCTTATATGATGAAGTCCTTAGGACTTATGTTATGATAAAGGAGGATTTATCTTTGAGTCCTTAAACTTGTTTGCGACGAAATGATATGTTGTTACTAGGACAACAACATTATCGAGATTAGGTCGTTGTGTGACATATACGTTGGTTGTCCTCTTAACCAAGGAGTGTGGAGACACTGGTATGCCACACAAGTGAAGTGTAGAAGTACATTTCACTAAACGTGACCAATTCCGGAACGCTCTACTGTCGAGAGATGTTCCGAGTGGATATGGGTATAAGTTTGGCCCTCTGACCTGAGACCGCAACCTGTGACTAGTAAGCGACTCACTGTACTTTGGTACTGGACTACCTGAATTTCTAATTCGGTGACGGAAGGTCACTGGGTAAAGTCAAGTACTTGCGTAGTCAGTTGTGAGTCAAGATGGAATTGACCCCTCCCGAAAATAGGAGATAATGTCTTGTGATTAATTTAGCAAAACCTTGGCCAGGGTGTTGCCCAGATAGACAACCCAAGAGGGGGGGGTGAATTGGGTTTTTAAATTAACTTAGCTAATTAAAACTTTGTGGATGATTAACGAAATACTATAGCCAGTTATTTAATTAAAGCTAAGTGCTGTGAGTAATGTGTGGGGAAGAAGATGAGAGACAATGCACTACAAACACAAAGTTTTATAGTGGTTCGGAGCTAACCCTTGCTCCTACGTCCACTCCCCAAGTCTCACTTGGGAATTTCACTATAACCCCCTTGGATTACAGCCGGTTGTTTTGCAAGCTCACAACCGAACTTGTTGTTTTACGAGCTCACAACGAACTCGGTCGGTTTTCCCAGGCTCACCGACTAGAACCAACCCCGATTGTTTTTTCGGGCTCACAATCAAACCCTTACACTCGTTGGTTTTAAACCGGCTCACCAACCAACCTTAATCCCCTTGATTCAATCCCCCGATTGAATCAAGTAAATACACGAGATAGAAGAAAACAGAAAATAGCTTCTCAAAAAGCAGATTTAAAACAATATAATCGTAAAGGAGTTAGAAGCCCTCAAACGCTTTTAAGATGGTGAAGAGGTGTGGCTTCTGGAACTCCGGTCTCCTCTTGAAAGAGTGATCGACTTGAAAGCAGGAGGAGGAAGCTTTGAATGCTGGGAAGATGTTGGTGGAGCAGTAAATACAGATCTTCCCTTTTTCTCGTTGAAGAGCACTTAGAGAGCTTCACGACTTGAATGCTAGGAGTGGAATATGTGTTATCTCTCTTGCTACAGTCTTCTGTGGCTATTTAAGTCAACCCCCACGGAAACTAGCCGTTACTCTGCTTTTTCTGGCCGTTCTGCACACTCTGCGCAGCCTGACAATGTGACCGTTGGTGGGTTGGAGTCAACTCGCGCGATCAGGAGTCGACTCGGCTGTAGCAGGAGTCGACTCGAGCTTTTCCGGAGTCGACTCGGCAACTGTTCCCAGTTTGAATTAAAGTTGCCGTCTTGACTGGGAGTCGACTCGTCTTGACCCGGAGTCGACTCGCCAACTTCTGGCGCTGACCTGGCAATTTTGGAGTCGGCTCATCCTCTGTAGTCCGTGGATCCAAATTTGAATTTTGTCCACTCGAGTCGACTCGACTGTCCTGGGAGTCGACTCGAATCTCAGAGCCCGAACTCCCGATTCTCTGTCTTTTGGCTCATCCAGTCTTGGAGTCGACTCGAACTTCCTTGGAGTCGACTCGGCTCTCAGTTTCCGAAAGTTGGTCTTCTGCCTTTTGACGTGAAGCTTGTCTTGGAGTCGACTCGAGCTGTCTGGGAGTCGACTCGAATCTCAGAGGCAGTAACATGGTCTTCTGTCTGTCGATGGTCGCACAGTCTCGGAGTCGACTCGCGTACTGCGGGAGTCGACTCGAATCTCAGAGTCCATAAAACGCTCTCTGACTTTTTCTTTGTGTACCGCTGGGAGTCGACTCGCGTTCCACTGGAGTCGACTCGAATCTCAGAGTCTATAAAACGCTCTCTGACTTTTTCTGTGTGTACCGCTGGGAGTCGACTCGCATTCCACTGGAGTCGACTCGAATCTCAGACCTGAAAAACTGCTCTTCTGTCCTTCTGTCTGTTTTCAGTCGGAGTCGACTCGTACTGATCAGGAGTCGACTCGAGCTCGTGCCAGTGACCTTGATACGCTTGGAGTCGACTCGTGAAACTCGGGAGTCGACTCGTATCTCAGACATTGGTTCATGCAGACTTCTTAACTTATCCAAAATGCTATGAACCAAGTCTAGAGACACTTGGACAGGATTTTCACTGAAACACTCAATTGAATTCATTAGTAATCACAAGATATACTCAAATGCTTTGAGCTCATCAAAATCAAACGGGGTTTTAATCGATCACTCCACAATCTCCCCCTTTTTGATGATGACAAAACTTTGAGTATATGTAAAATGAGTTGCTCAGTAAATAATGAAATAAACTCCATAAATGAATTCAAATGTCTTGATAATTTAATTTATCCAAGTTTGAAAGGAGTGAAACATTAAATTTCGGAGTTAAAGTTCCCCCTTTCATTTGGAATTATATAAGCCTTCATATTCTGCAATCAATTGTTTGGCTTATATGACATTAATGATTTAGCTTGATTAAAATTCAGATTCTCCCCCTCAACATATGCATAACTATGTTTTGATTTTCTGAATTTCCTTTTAATGCTTTGAAATTTTTGAACTAAAATTTTTGTTTTTAGAGGGAAAATCTGTCAATTTGTTCTTGAGTAGGATTCAGCTAATCTCCGAATATCCCTTGAATAGATTCTGGAGATTACTCCATTAGGAGCCCCAAAAGAGAGATAATGAGCCTCGAGGTACCGAATCCACTTAGAACAAATTTATGTGTGTTTTTAAGAGTTTATCGTTTTATTTATTTCCATTGATTTCTTTTACATATTTTTTAATATTTCTCCCCTTTTACATATTTTACACATTTCTCCCCCTTTTTGTCATCATACCAAAAAGGAGGTAATCACACACAATCAATGGCACAAATGGCACAGTCAATCATCAAATGGCACAGAAATGAAGATAAGATGTCTACTCATTGTATTGATATGAAGGTGAATACATTTGAGCATACAATAGGTAAAGCAAGAACAATACAAAAGAGGACAAAACACAACTCAAAATCATCTATGACCTCCTCGAGGATGTGCCTCCCCCTCTCGAGGATACATCTCCTCCTCTGGAGGATGTAGCTCCCCCTCTCGAGGATACATCTCCTCCTCTGGAGGATGTAGCTCCTCCTCTCGAGGATGTGACTCCTCCTCTCAATCGGCTCTGCTCCATGAGGAGGGCGACTGCCTCTGTAACATGGCCCAGCTGCGTGATAATAGACGTGGTGGCTCTGCTATGTGTAGTGGAGAGCTCAGTCACCGACGTCTGAAGCCCAGTCACCGAGGTCTGAAGTGCGTCCAGCTTGTCGATGAGCACATTCGACAAGCGCTCGGCCCCCTCGGTGGTGGTGTGCATGTCACGGCGGATGTCATCCCGCATCCTCCTCGTGGTGCTCGTGACCTCGCTCATGCTGTGGAACTGGGCCTGCACCAGGGTCCTAATGTTGTAGATCTCCTGCCGCACCTCAGCCGTCATGTCTGTCACGGCTGTCAAGGATGGGACCAGTGCTGAGGATGGAGTGGGTGCAGGAGTGGGAGCTGGCACGGAACCTCGGAGCTCCCGGAGCAGCTCGTCCCTCAAATCTCAGACGATCTCCTGCCGCAGCTCCCGGAGCTGCTCTGGATCAATACGGACCTCCATAGATGGTGGAGCTGAGGAGGAAGGTCCGGCAGAGGTGGTAGGAGCAGGAGGAGTGGATGGAAGGTCTGGATGGTCTGGGGACTCTGGGTAGTCAGAATCTGGCTCAGGACTGGGTGATGGTCTGGTGGTCTGAGCGGTGAGAGTGGACTTCCTAACCCAGATCCCTTCTCTCTTCCGAAATCCCATCCTGTGCATGGTCCCCGTACCCAAGCGATCAGTCCATCGCAAGGCACGAGAGGGTTCCTTCTCAGGAATGGAAATTTCGTACTGCCTAAAGAGAAGAGTGAATAACATTCCGTATGGGAGGGAGAGCCTAGGTCTATCCAGGGGCTCACACATATACCTATAAATGAGCTTGGAGAAGTTGACCGGGGTGTCCTGAAGAATGTAAGACATAATAGCTAGGTCCCTCTCATTCACAAAATCAAATCTCCCTGTCTTAGGGAAGATGGACCTGGACAAAATGCTCAAAAGGATTCTCACTTCAATAGGAAGTGAGCTAGCAGATACCTCATCTAGGGGAGACTGAGGTGGATGCCCTAAGACGATCGTAAGGGCCTCAAATCTATCCTCAGGATGTGCAGGAGCCACCCCTACTAATGGAAGGTGGAGGATATGGGCAATGAGGTCCTCTGTGACACGCAATGGGACACCTAATACCGTGCCCTCAATACCTCCATCTCCCCGATGGACGGTACTGTAGAACTCTTGAACTAGGCCAGGATAGGTGGGAAGGTCCAAGGTGAGGAAGTACTCTAGACCCTGGGCTCTAAGCCTATCGCCTATGGTGAATCCTTCTCGGGAGAGATAGTCGAAAGTGACATACCTCCCGGAGGTGACGGCCTTCCCGGCCAACGGCCTAACATGAACCACCCTAGGCGGGGAACGATCCGGAGGAGGTTGCCTCGCGGGATCGTGCCGCGCCTTGGAGCGCCGCTCGGGACCGGCCACGGGACGGGACCTCTTTCTAACAACTCCCTTGCGAGGCATCTTGACCTAAACGAGATGAAAACCTAGAGAACGAAGAAGGATCGATAGAGGAAGCTCGGGACTGACCTGAAAAGACCTAGGAACGGACGGAAACTCAATGTCCGGCGAAGAATCGACGGAAAAAGGGCTTGGAGACGATCGAGGATGACCTAGGAGTCGGCTCTAGGGCTTTGTGAACAGTGGCGGCTTGAGAAAAAGTGTTTGCGAAACGACAAACCTAGGGTTAAAAAGTCGGATCCCGACTGCGAGTCGACTCCCTTGAGTCGCGAGTCGACTCGACCTCGAGTCGACTCCAGAAAATGCGCGAGTCGACTCTCCTTATGCGCCTGTAGACTTCGAGTCGACTCCCGACAATGTGCGAGTCGACTCCCCCTCAGCTGCCAACTTTGCGAGTCGACTCCCCCAAATGCGCGAGTCGACTCCCCCTTAGGAGCCGGCTCTGAAACTTACTCGAGTCGTCTCTAACCTTGGCACGCACTTAAAAATCATGCTATAACCGTGCCAAATGAGGGAAAATCACCTAGTTGGGATCTGATTTGATGATCATTGAATAGAAACTCTATTTTAACCTCATTTTAACCATCAAAATCAATTAATCTAGTGGAAACTCCCACTAGGATGGGTCAATCACTCCTAATCCCCTCCTAAGTACACTGAACCTCTCTTCACTTAGGGGTTTTGTGAAAATATCTGCTAATTGATTATCAGTACAAACAAATTGGAGAGTCACATCACCATTCAATACATGATCTCTTATGAAGTGATGTCTTATCTCAATGTGTTTAGTTCTTGAGTGTTGAATTGGATTTTTAGTTAGGTTTATGGCACTTGTATTATCACAATTAATGGGGATTTTATCTTGTTTAATGCCATAATCTTCTAATTGTTGTTTAATCCACAAGATTTGAGCACAACAACTCCCGGCTGCAACATATTCAGCTTCTGCAGTGGATAATGCAACCGAGTTTTGTTTCTTGCTAAACCATGAGATTAGATTTTCTCCTAGAAATTGACAAGACCCGCTGGTACTTTTTCTATCAAGCTTACATCCAGCGAAGTCTGAATCTGTGTACCCTATTAAGTTTAGGCTAGATTCTTTAGAGTACCACAGCCCTATGTTCTTAGTTCCTATTAAGTATTTAAAGATTCTCTTAACTGCAGCTAGGTGTGATTCTTTAGGATTAGCCTGATATCTAGCACACATGCACACACTAAACATAATATCAGGCCTACTTGCAGTAAGATACAGTAAAGAACCTATCATACCTCTATAAAGTTTTTGATCTACAGATTTACCTGATTCATCTTGGTCTAACTTACATGATGAGCTCATGGGGGTGCTGATTGACTTGTTTCCCTCCATATGGAACTTCTTGAGCATCTCCTTGATATATTTGGCTTGATTGATGAAGATGCCTCCTTCAGATTGTTTGATTTGAAGCCCGAGGAAGTAGTTCAGCTCTCCCATCATGCTCATCTCAAACTCACTCTGCATCAAATCAGCAAATTCCTCGCAGAGGCGATTGTTAGTAGCACCGAAAATGATATCATCAACATAAATCTGTACTAATAACATATCCTTATTTTTCTTTTTCAGAAATAATGTTGTATCTACATTTCCCCTAGAGAATTCATGTTCTAATAGGAATTTACTAAGTCTCTCATACCATGCTCTAGGTGCTTGTTTTAGACCATAAAGTGCTTTGTTCAGTTTATACACATGATTGGGGTATTGATGATTTTCAAAACCAGGAGGTTGTTCCACATATACCTCCTCATTAATAAACCCATTTAGAAAAGCACTTTTTACATCCATTTGATATAGCTTGAAGTCCTTAGAGCATGCATATGCTAATAATAGTCTAATAGCCTCAAGTCTAGCTACGGGAGCAAAGGTTTCATCAAAGTCTATACCTTCTTCTTGATTATAACCCTTTGCTACTAGTCTAGCCTTATTCCTTATAACAATTCCATTTTCATCTAGCTTATTTTTATATATCCATTTTGTACCTATAATTGGATATTCAGAAGGTCTCTCTACTAGATCCCACACTTTGTTTCTAGTAAATTGGTTTAGTTCTTCTTGCATTGCATTTATCCAATTTACATCATTTTCGGCTTCTTCTATATGTTTGGGCTCAAAGTGTGAAACAAAAGCTAGATGGTTATTCAAATTTCTAAGGGATGCTCTAGTCCTAACGGGTTGGGATGGATCATCTAGAATTAGTTCCTTAGGATGCCCATGAGCATACCTCCAAGCTTTAGTTAGCCCATGATCCACTATAGGCTCTTGGTTTGATGATTCTCCTTCAATCAACTTTTGATTATCATCTTGTAATCCCATCTCATCTATCTTTTCTTCAAGTATTTCAATATCATCATCAAAATTAACCTTCTTACTAGATGAGATGTCACTAGAGTCATCAAAAACAACATGTATAGATTCTTCTATAACTAGGGTTCTTTTATTAAAGATTCTATAGGCTTTACTAGTTGTAGAATAACCTAGGAATATTCCTTCATCAGATTTTGGATCAAATTTCCCTAGATTATCTTTCCCATTATTATGTACAAAACACCTACATCCGAAAACATGAAAATAGTTAACCTTTGGTTTTCTGTTTTTCCACAGTTCATATGGTGTTTTCTTTATGATGGGTCTTAATAGAACTCTATTTAATACATGGCAAGAAGTATTAATGGCTTCTCCCCAAAAGTACTTAGGGAGGTTACTTTCACATAACATCGTTCTAGCCATTTCCTCTAGGGTTCTATTTTTCCTTTCCACAACTCCATTTTGTTGTGGTGTCCTTGGTGCTGAGAAATTATGGGTTATCCCCTTTTTACTACAAAATTCATCAAATAATTGATTTTCGAATTCGGTACCATGGTCACTTCTAATAGCTATAACTGAGGACTCTCTAGCATTTGTTACTTCCTTATGGAACTTCTTAAACATAGAAAATGCTTGATCCTTATGCGCTAGAAACATGACCCATGTGTACCTAGAGTAATCATCTACTATAACTAGACCATATTTATTTCCACCTAGGCTTGTTGTTCTAGTTGGACCAAATAGGTCCATGTGTAGTAATTCTAGAGGCCTAGAAGTAGAGACACATTTTATGAATTTAAAAGAGTTTCTAGATTGTTTGCCAAATTGACATGCTTCACATATTTTGTTCTTTTCAAATTTTAATTTTGGCAAACCTATCACGGAGTCTCTTTTAACTAGTTTAGTTATTGTGTCCATGCTTGCATGACCTAACTTACGGTGCCATAACCAACTAGCATCATTTTCTTTAGTTTCATTAACAACTAAACATTGGTTATGTTTTGTAAGGTCTTCTAGATCTACCACATATACATTTCCACGTCTCATCCCTTTAAAAACTAAACTATTATCATTAGGATTTGTTATAATACATAGTGATGGTTTAAACATAACATCATATCCTTTATCACATAATTGACTAATGCTTAACAAATTATGCTTAAGACCATCAACATATCTAACATTATCTATAAAGGTAGAAGGGGTGATTTGAACTTTACCAATACCAATGATGTGACCTTGGTTGTTGTCTCCAAAAGTCACAGCACCTCCCTTCTTAGCTTCAAGGGTGAAAAATTGATCTTTATCACCCGTCATGTGCCTTGAACAGCCACTATCCAAATACCAGCAGTTTTTGTTGACCTTGGCTGCAAGACACTCCTACACAAGCAAATCATGTCATCTTAGGTACCCAAGTTTTCTTGGGTCCTTCATGGTTAGTCAAGTTGGTTCCTTTTGGAACCCATACCCTTTTATTTTTTCTTTTAGTTTTACTTTTCCTAAAATTACATGCATTTGCTTTATGTCCTACTATTCCACAACAAAAGCAAGTTATTTTCTTAATTTTAGTTTCCCCAGCTTTAACAAAAAAGTTACTAAGAAGTTTTTGCTTATTCCTTGGTTTATACCCTAAACCCGCTTTATTAAATACGGCTCGTTGATTATTAAGTATCATGTTTAACTTTTCAGAACTATATGTGAATTTTTCAACTAAGGATTTGTATTTGTTTAGTTCTTTAGTTAATGTCTGATTTTCGGTTTTTAGATCATTTAGCTCTTTAGTTAGATCTTTGTTTAAGACTTGTTTATGGTTTTTGAGATCTGAAAATTCCTTTGTTAGTTTCTCAATATCTTTCGTTAAGGTGTTAGTCTTCTTAATTAGGAGTTGGTTGCTTGTCTTAAGTTCTAGATTTTCTTTGGTGAGATTATCTTTATCCTTAATTAATGAATCATGCTTATGAATATAACTTTGGTTAGTTACTTTTAGTTCTCTGTTTTTAACATTTATATTCTTATACTCAATCATTAATTCATTGAACGCATCATAAAGTTCATCAAATGTAAAATCAAAATGCGTATCGGAAATTACCTCATTTTCGTTGGCCATGAAACAGAAATTGGCCTTCTCTTCTTGTTCTTCATCCGATGATGAAGATGATGCGTCGGAGTCCGATAGGGTGGTGACAGGTGCCTTCTTCTTCTTGTACTTACTCCCCTTCTTCAATAAGGGGCACTCTGCTCTTATGTGTCCCGGCTTCTTGCACTCGTAACACCCAATCCCCTCATTTTTCCTTTCCTTACCTTTGTCTCTGCGGTAGGAATTTGAGGGACCTCTCCTTTGATGATACGTCTTCTTGTGGTTGATAAACTTCTTGAACTTGCGCACAAGAAGTGCCTCACCACCATCTTCCTCATCTTCTTCCTCTTCACTGCTGCTGCTGCAAGACAGGTCCTTGTTAGAAGAAGTAGATTTTAAAGCTATTACCTTTTTCTTATGGGAGGACTCTTCCTTGTTGTGTTGTTTCATGGTAAGCTCATGCGTCATCAGGGATCCAAGGAGCTCTTCAAGTTGAAGCTTGTTCAAGTCTTTAGCTTCTTGGATCGCCGTCACCTTGGCTTCCCACAACCTTGGTAGACACCGAAGGATTTTCCTGACAAGTTCACTGTTAGTATAGTTCTTGCCAAGGCTTTTTAGGCCATTGACAATATCAGTAAACCTAGTGAACATGCTTGTGATTGTTTCATTTGAATCCATTTTAAATAGTTCATATTTATGAACCAAGATGTTTATTTTGGATTCCTTGACTTGATTCGTGCCCTCATGGGTCACTTCAAGTCTGTCCCAAATTTCTTTTGCAGAATTACAAGTTGAAACTCTATTGAATTCATTACGGTCTAAGGCACAATAAAATACATTCATTGCTTTAGAATTTAGTTGTGCCTTCCTCATGTCATGTTCATCCCAATCCGTTTCTAGTTTGGGTACCTTAACACCCTCTACATATGTGGATGGGATGTATGGGCCATTCACTACAATGGTCCACATCTCATAGTCTTGGGCTTGGATGAATATTCTCATCCTAGCCTTCCAGTATGAGTAGTCGGATCCATTGAAGAAAGGAGGTCTTTGGGTGGACTGACCCTCAATGTGAGAAGATCCAAATGGGGTTGTCATTTTGATCTTTTAACTCTTGAGTGGAAGAGTTTTTGGCTCTGATACCACTTGTTGCCCAGATAGACAACCCAAGAGGGGGGGGTGAATTGGGTTTTTAAATTAACTTAGCTAATTAAAACTTTGTGGATGATTAACGAAATACTATAGCCAGTTATTTAATTAAAGCTAAGTGCTGTGAGTAATGTGTGGGGAAGAAGATGAGAGACAATGCACTACAAACACAAAGTTTTATAGTGGTTCGGAGCTAACCCTTGCTCCTACGTCCACTCCCCAAGTCTCACTTGGGAATTTCACTATAACCCCCTTGGATTACAGCCGGTTGTTTTGCAAGCTCACAACCGAACTTGTTGTTTTACGAGCTCACAACGAACTCGGTCGGTTTTTCCAGGCTCACCGACTAGAACCAACCCCGATTGTTTTTCCGGGCTCACAATCAAACCCTTACACTCGTTGGTTTTAAACCGGCTCACCAACCAACCTTAATCCCCTTGATTCAATCCCCCGATTGAATCAAGTAAATACACGAGATAGAAGAAAACAGAAAATAGCTTCTCAAAAAGCAGATTTAAAACAATATAATCGTAAAGGAGTTAGAAGCCCTCAAACGCTTTTAAGATGGTGAAGAGGTGTGGCTTCTGGAACTCCGGTCTCCTCTTGAAAGAGTGATCGACTTGAAAGCAGGAGGAGGAAGCTTTGAATGCTGGGAAGATGTTGGTGGAGCAGTAAATACAGATCTTCCCTTTTTCTCGTTGAAGAGCACTTAGAGAGCTTCACGACTTGAATGCTAGGAGTGGAATATGTGTTATCTCTCTTGCTACAGTCTTCTGTGGCTATTTAAGTCAACCCCCACGGAAACTAGCCGTTACTCTGCTTTTTCTGGCCGTTCTGCACACTCTGCGCAGCCTGACAATGTGACCGTTGGTGGGTTGGAGTCAACTCGCGCGATCAGGAGTCGACTCGGCTGTAGCAGGAGTCGACTCGAGCTTTTCCGGAGTCGACTCGGCAACTGTTCCCAGTTTGAATTAAAGTTGCCGTCTTGATTGGGAGTCGACTCGTCTTGACCCGGAGTCGACTTGCCAACTTCTGGCGCTGACCTGGCAATTTTGGAGTCGGCTCATCCTCTGTAGTCCGTGGATCCAAATTTGAATTTTGTCCACTCAAGTCGACTCGACTGTCCTGGGAGTCGACTCGAATCTCAGAGCCCGAACTCCCGATTCTCTGTCTTTTGGCTCATCCAGTCTTGGAGTCGACTCGAACTTCCTTGGAGTCGACTCGGCTCTCAGTTTCCGAAAGTTGGTCTTCTGCCTTTTGACGTGAAGCTTGTCTTGGAGTCGACTCGAGCTGTCTGGGAGTCGACTCGAATCTCAGAGGCAGTAACATGGTCTTCTGTCTGTCGATGGTCGCACAGTCTCGGAGTCGACTCGCGTACTGCGGGAGTCGACTCGAATCTCAGAGTCCATAAAACGCTCTCTGACTTTTTCTTTGTGTACCGCTGGGAGTCGACTCGCGTTCCACTGGAGTCGACTCGAATCTCAGACCTGAAAAACTGCTCTTCTGTCCTTCTGTCTGTTTTCAGTCGGAGTCGACTCGTACTGATCAGGAGTCGACTCGAGCTCGTGCCAGTGACCTTGATACGCTTGGAGTCGACTCGTGAAACTCGGGAGTCGACTCGTATCTCAGACATTGGTTCATGCAGACTTCTTAACTTATCCAAAATGCTATGAACCAAGTCTAGAGACACTTGGACAGGATTTTCACTGAAACACTCAATTGAATTTATTAGTAATCACAAGATATACTCAAATGCTTTGAGCTCATCAAAATCAAACGGGGTTTTAATCGATCACTCCACAATGGGTAATCCCAGTGAGGAGTCACGGGATATCTAAAGTTAATCACATAATGGATGTACTAATTATAGGGTTGACAGTGAGCTCTAAGTCATCCTGGCATTAGGAGTCAAAGGGATTGAATTATACAGTAACTATAGTTCAGGATTCCAGAATATTTGCTTCGCATATATTCGACCTATCCGGACGTCGGGTACCATTGCTAAATTGTCACATCGATTAGTGTAGAAAATTGTTCCTATACTACCGGCTTAGGTTCGAACCTATGAGGTCACACGCATAGAAGATTCCTGATTGATCAAGAAAGCTGGTGAATGATTAAGAATCATTCAGGGGTAATTTGGTCAATTTGATTGGCAAATTATCTTATAAAATAATTAAAGTAATTATTGAAGGATTAATTAGTAATTAAATTACTAATAAACTCAATTTGATTGAGTAATTGTGCTAAGGATGAGCCAAATTGAATTGGATTCAAGTTTGGGCTCAATCAGGGTTTTGACCTGATTGGATTAGGTCAGAACCAAAAAGGACTTAAGCTGATCAAATTAATTTTAAATTAATTTGTTCTTAATTGGGGATTGACCTAATTGAATTAGGTCCAACACAAAGTAATAATTCAATTTGATTGAGTTTGCATGAGCCAAAATTGAATTGGATTCAATTTGAGCTCAATCAGGGTCTGACCTGATTAGATTGGGTTCAACCAAATTGCTTTGTTTTAATTCGGGTTTGACCAAATTTGATTAGGTGCAACCCAAGAGGATTAGGCTCAGATGATGTGGCAATTATTGGTGACATGGAATTGGATTTCATGAATTTTAAATAAACCAAAATTATTGCATGGCACATGGACCCATTGCTTGACACATGGCGACATTGTTTGTTATTTGAATTTAAATTCAAACATTAAGCAATGTGTTAAATGATTTTAATCACTCAAACCATCAGCCAAGGTGGCGTCTAAGTTTTTGAATGGATTAAATTCGAATTTCAAGAGGTGATTTCGAAATTATGAAGTGTTTTACCTTGCCGCATGGATTTCAAATTCCTTCCCTCTTGCACATGTGTTTAAAATTTGAATTTAAATCAGATTTGGTTGAGATCTGATTTGGGTTGTTCCTATTCCTTTGCATGTGCCAACTAAAATAGGTTTTCTGAAAATAAATTTCAAATTTTGAATGAAAATTCGGAGGCCATTAAAAGGGGTCAAACATGGGCACCAAAAACACATCCATTGCAGCCTTCTTCCTCACCCGCCTCCTCCTCCTCTTCTTCTCCATTTTAGATAGGGTTTTCTGGGTGAATATCTAGAAGATTCAAGATCAGATCTGAGTCCTCTACTTCCCTTACAAACCTCATCTCTATCTGCTTCAAGACGATTGATCAAGAGTTGATTGAATCCTGGCGGGCAGATTTCAGCTTTCAAGTGTTCTGCAGCTGCTAGCACTGTTGCGGAAGAAGATCCTTCAGGACTTCGCATGTACTTCTCGTAGAGGCCATTCGTGTGCGTGGCTGCAAAGTCAAGAATCAGATTCACAACTTTCATCCATCATAAAAGGTATTAATCTAGCATTAATCATTTATTATGGTGTCAAGGTCTAGGTCCAATTCTCCAAGGTTTTATCCTCTTTTGGGGCTCCTCATGGAGATATCTCCAGAATCCATTCGATGGATATTCGGAGATTAATTAGAATAGAGTTCTTAAGTTTCAGATCTGATAGTTAATCATGCATAAAAGTTTTAGCATAATTGTTTAAACGATTTCGGCATAATCTTATATGTTCTTAAGGTGCTGATTTCTAGATTTGATCTTGTAAGCATGCATGAATTAAATTGTTTGATTCGGTTTTTCCGCTGCGTTTTAAAACTTAAAAAAAACTACGTATGGCTTGATCCCCCTTATGAAGGGGTACGTAGGCAACCCGATCAGGTTCAGCCATGGTTTTCAAAAAAAAAAAAAATTCAGCATGCTAAACACCGAATAACCTAGGATTCACTTTCAGTGGTATCAGAGCCAGATTTATGTTTAAACTTTTATGTTTTAATTCTTGCAATTAAATCTGAAATCATTAACATGTTTAGATTAGATCTAAAGTGCTTTTTATGATTGATTTAATTGCTGATTATGCATGATTAAGTAGATCTGAAATTTTGGATGCATATGATGCATGTTTGTGTTAGGATTAGTAACATGAATAAATCTGAAATCATAATATTGTTTAGATTAGATCTAAATAAAGTTTATGATTCATATGATCTTTGATTTTAATGAACAAATCAGATCTGAAAATAAAAGTGAAAAAACAAATACATAAGATGTATGTTGTTTGTATTAATTCATGTTGTTATGTATATGTGATGCATGAACATAAAACATAATGACTTAAACATGAATTAAGTCTGATTACATGTGATTAATTACAAAAACTCAGATCTGAAAATGTGTTTTAAGAACTGAAAGATTGTAATTAATATGTAATTAAAAAAAAATATGCAATGATCAAAACTTTCATAAGTCTAAACTTAATTGAGAATTAAGTGTTATGAAATAGAATTGTAACTCAATTAATTGACATTGCATAATTCTTTGGGCATATGGGTTAGCTTGAATCAAGTTCTTAGGATTGGGTTAGACCTAAGGTTAGAATCAAACATGGTCTAATTAGAGTTAATTGATCAAATCTAATTAAGTAGTGACTAGATTAGGTCAAGGAAACTCTAGGTTAAATACAATAGTTGTAGATTGATCAATTCCATGTGTTTGATTAGACCAAGATGGAACTTGATTTAGGCTCAGAGGTGTAGCCCAAGTCATTTGAGTAATCAAATCGAAATTGATTAACCAGTCGGTGTCTAAGGTAAGTTTGGCAGTTTTGACCGGTGGTTTTTAATTGGGAGCTACTCGCACTAATTCGTCTTTGTCGAGTTAATGGCATATCCCTTCCACCGATCTCACTTACCTGGCCGACATGGTCAATCACATTTTGATTGGATCACTTAATGATTCGAGTTAGCCCATGCCTTAAGGAAAATCAGTATGACTGATTTAGGTGTCTCCTTAACCGATTTGAGTCTAATCTGATTTGGTGAAGTCAGTGGGAGAAATTAGACTAACCGGATCTTCTCATCTATCCTAATTATGAAATCCTCTAAAATTATTAGGTCCTTAAAATGAAATGGTTATGGAGATAACTAGGTCATAGCCTCCCATTAAGTTGGGTGATAATGGGTCCAATGTTTTGATAATTATTGGAGGCGCCACACGCCTGGTACTTATCAAGCATTGGAATTGTCATTCAATATATGATGAGTTAAGTGTACCTTCAATAGGCGGTCAGGTGAGCCGAGCCACACTCGAGCTTGGTCGTCTATTAGTTGATTAGACTTAACCCTATCATTTAATGGTTGGACCTGACTAGGGTATTCGGTGGAGGCGCCACACGCCTGCCGGAAAACCTAGGGCAAAATCATCACTAGAAGTTGCTTGGTGAAGCAATTGGTTAAGAACCTACCAATAGGTGCATATGGGTTGGCCGAGCCACACTCGGGCCTATATGGGATCTATTGGGTTCTAGTGCCCACTAAAGAATTAGGAATAATTTTTCGAATTAGAGGTAGAGGCTACCAATTTGTATAAAATAGTAGGAATATCTTTAGACTAAAGTCCAAGTCTACTGTGTTTAGTCAATTCATATACTAATAGCCAAATTTTCTTTTTATGCAGAAATGGCCACTAATTTATCACTTCGCTCATTGTTGGACAATGACAAGTTGACTGGTCCAAATTTCAATAATTGGCATAGGAAACTGAAAATAGTGCTAGAGCATGAGAGGATCCTTTATGTGATAACGGATCAAGCACCTGAGCAGCCCGCTGCTAATGCATCAAGATCGGCCAGAGACACTTATCAGAAGTGGCTCAGTGACCGGATCACTGTTCGATGCATCATGTTGGCAGCAATGATTGATGAGTTTAGTAGGCGTTTTGAGAATATGCAGCCGGAAGATATCATTCAAGTGTTGAATGAATCATTCGGGGTTCCTGACGACGTTGAGAGGCACAAAACTAGTTGTGCCATCTTCAGCGCCCGAATGAAAGATGGGACCTCGGTAACTGATCATGTACTGTACATGATTGAGTTGATCGAGCGTCTAAGCTCTCTTGGCTTTTTTCTTCATGATCAATTGGGGAAGGATGCCATACTAAACTCATTGCCTGGATCATACCGTCCTTTTCTCACTCATTTTCGTATGACGAAACCTGTAGTGAATTATCACCAATTGTTGGGGTTACTACAGACGTTTGAGAATGATCACCAACTTCTTAAGAAGATGGTGAATTTAGTGGGAGGTTCATCCAAGGGTCGCTCCTTTAAGAAAGGAAAAAAGAAAAATAAAATCCAAAAAAAACAGGTGCACCATGCTCAGCCTAGTCAGAAAAAGAATAAAAAGGCTGATCAGAGCAAGGCGGAGTGCTTCTTCTGCAAGAAGCAAGGACATTGGAAGAGGAACTGTCCTCTTTACATTGCATCCCTCGATCCGAACCGGCCTAAGAAAAGTGGGCAATCAGTTGCCAATCAAGGTACTTATATGATAACACCTTGCAATTTTTCTATTTGTGATAATTCGACCTGGGTATTGGATACCGGTAGTCCTTTTAATATTTGCAATTCGTTGCAGGGGCTACAAGTCAGTAAGAGGTTTGAAGAAGGAGAAAGGTTCCTAAATGTTGGAGATGGAAGACCAGTTCCAGTTCTAGCTTTAGGAATTCTTAAACTTGAATTCAGCTCTCATGTAAATGTCTTTAGTGATTGTCACTATTGTCCAAGTTTTCTATTGAATATCATTTCTGTAGGCCTTTTGGCCAAAAATGGTTATGAAATATCAATAAAAAAGGATTATTGCAATGTCATTTGGAATGGTGTTGTTGTAATGAATGGAATTCTGAGTAATGGCATTTACATTTTGTCACAGCCTGTTCATGTAATGTATAAATCCAATAAGCGCCCTAGAATAGATAATGTCACGGATGTCTACCTTTGGCATCATAGGCTAGGTCATATTAACAAGAATAGGATGAACAGGTTAAGTAAAGAGGGAATCCTTGATGTTAATGATTGTGAATCATTGACAACCTGTGAATCATGTCTTCTTGGTAAAATGACCAAATCACCTTTTACCAGAAAAGGTGAACGAGCCAGTGATTTATTAATCCTTGTACATTCTGATGTATGTGGGCCAATGAGCACAGATGCTAGAGGTGGGTATTCATATTTCATTACGTTTATAGACGACCTTTCTAGGTATGGTTATGTCTATTTAATGAGACATAAATCTGAATCATTTGAAATGTTCAAATTATATCGTAATGAAGTAGAAAAACAAACTGGAAAGAGTATTAAAACTCTTCGATCAGATCGAGGAGGTGAATACCTCTCCAGTGAATTTTTGACATATCTAGGAGAAAATGGGATTCTCTCCCAATGGACTCCTTTTGGTACGCCACAATATAATGGTGTGTCAGAAAGGAGAAATCGAACTCTGTTAGACATGGTTCGATCCATGATGGGGTTTGCTAATCTGCCCATATTCTTTTGGGGATATGCTCTTGAGTCAGCCTGCTATATTCTAAATAAGGTTCCAAGTAAGTCTGTAAATAAAACACCACATGAGATGTGGACTAGACGTAAGCCGATGCTCTCTCACCTTAGGATTTGGGGGTGTCCGGCGTACGTCAAACGTTTGAAGACAGACAAACTTGAACCCAAGTCTAACAAATGTTTCTTTGTTGGTTACCCTAAAGAAACTAAAGGATATTACTTCTACTTTGCTGAAGAACAAAAGTTGTTCGTAAGCAATAGAGCAATTTTCTTAGAAAAGGAATTCCTTGGTGAAGGAACAAATAGCTCTAATGTTGAGCTTAGAGAAGTTCAACATGTAGAAGATCCGACACCATCTACTGAACCAGTTGAGTCGGATTTGATTAGATCAGATCCAGAACCCATATTAGATGCACCATTAAGGCGATCGGGTAGAGTACCACGTCAGCCGGACAGATACTACGGTTTCTTGGTCCGGGATGGGGATCCTATCGAACTTGATGAAAACGATGAGGATCCGATCACATATATGGATGCAATGCAGAGGTATGACTCTGATAAATGGCTTGGAGCCATGCAATCCGAAGTGGAATCCATGAAGGTCAATGATGTTTGGACATTAGTTGACCCACCCGAAGGAATTAAATCCATAGGGTGTAAGTGGATATTCAAAAGGAAACGGGGCGCAGACGGAAAGGTAGAGACCTATAAAGCCCGTCTGGTTGCCAAGGGTTATCGTCAACGTTATGGTATTGACTATGACGAGACGTTTTTTTCTGTGGCAATGCTCAAGTCCATTCGGATTGTGCTTGCGTTAGCAGCACATTTAGACTATGAAATCTGGCAAATGGATGTAAAGACCGCATTTCTAAATGGAGATTTAGAAGAGGAAGTGTATATGATACAACCTGAAGGTTTTACATCTGCAGATGAGTCTAAAGTGTGCAAGCTTCAAAAATCCATTTATGGATTAAAGCAAGCTTTACGGAGTTGGAATATACGTTTTGATAAGGTAATCAAAACATATGGCTTCATTAAGAATGAAGAGGAACCTTGCATTTATAAATGGGCAAATGGTTCAGTTATTATATTCCTTATTTTGTATGTGATGACATTCTTTTAATCGGAAATGACATTCTTGCATTACAAGGAATAAAGGTTTGGCTATCATCTCAATTTGCCATGAAGGATTTGGGAGAAGCATCTTACATCCTAGGGATGAAGATCTATAGAGATAGATCTAGAAGATTGCTTGGATTATCCCAATCCACATACATTGATACTATACTGAAAAGGTCCAGTATGATTAATTCCAAGAAAGGCTATCTTCCGATGGGCCATGGAATTAACCTCTCTAAAAGGGATTGTCCGACAACCCCTCAAGAAAGAGAGAGTATGGATAGAATTCCATATGCTTCGGCAGTGGGATCTATAATGTATGCCATAACATGTACTAGACCAGACGTGGCATACTCACTAGGAGTAGTGAGCAGATACCAGTCTGATCCAGGTAGCAACCACTGGAAGGTTGTAAAAACCATCCTTAAGTATTTGAGAAATACTAAAGATCAGTGGCTTGTCTATGGTGATTCTGACTTAAAACTTGAGGGATATACTGATTCAAGTTTTCAGTCAGATCAAGATGATAGCAAGAGCATGTCAGGATATATCTTCACTCTTAAGGGTGGGGCCATCTGCTGGAAGAGTTCCAAGCAGCATACAGTGGCAGATTCTACATATGAAGCAGAATATATCGCAGCATCTGATGCCGCCAAGGAAGCTGTATGGTTGCGGAAGTTCATCACCGAGCTTGGAGTGACACCCTCCATTGATGGTCCAGTGCCTGTATTTTGTGACAATACTGGGGCCATAGCTAAAGCAAGAGAACCCAAAGCACATCAGCGGACCAAGCATATTCTACGTCGCTACCACCTGGTTCGAGAGATCATCGATCGAGGTGATATTGATCTTTAGAAGATTGACACAAAAGAAAATCTGGCTGACCCATTTACCAAAGTCCTCGGCATCAAAGAGTTCGACGAACACAAGTCGAAGATGGGTATTAGATACTGTGCCGATTGGCATTAGGCTAAGTGGGAGTTGTTGGAATTTGTATCCTAAATGCCAATCGTCAGCATATTGATGATTGAATTTTGTAAATAAATTGACAAATTAATAAAGTGTTATTTGGCATTATTCATCATTTCATCTTCAAATGAACTCTTATATGATGAAGTCCTTAGGACTTATGTTATGATAAAGGAGGATTTATCTTTGAGTCCTTAAACTTGTTTGCGACGAAATGATATGTTGTTACTAGGACGACAACATTATCGAGATTAGGTCGTTGTGTGACATATACGTTGGTTGTCCTCTTAACCAAGGAGTGTGGAGACACTGGTATGCCACACAAGTGAAGTGTAGAAGTACATTTCACTAAACGTGACCAATTCCGGAACGCTCTACTGTCGAGAGATGTTCCGAGTGGATATGGGTATAAGTTTGGCCCTCTGACCTGAGATCGCAACCTGTGACTAGCAAGCAACTCACTGTACTTTGGTACCGGACTACCTGAATTTCTAATTCAGTGACGGAAGGTCACTGGGTGCAGTCAAGTACTTGCGTAGTCAGTTGTGAGTCAAGATGGAATTGACCCCTCCTGAAAACAGGAGATAATGTCTTGTGATTAATTTAGCAAAACCTTGGCCAGGGTAATTCCAGTGAGGAGTCACGGGATATCTAAAGTTAATCACATAATGGATGTACTAATTATAGGGTTGACAGTGAGCTCTAAGTCATCCTGGCATTAGGAGTCAAAGGGATTGAATTATACAGTAACCATAGTTCAGGGTTCCAGAATATTTGCTTCACATATATTCGACCTATCCGGACATCGGGTACCATTGCTAGATGGTCACATCGATTAGTGTAGAAAATTGTTCCTATACTACCTGTTACGGGGGAACTCAGCCACCATGCCCCACGTGACCGACACGTGCGCCCAAGAAGACTACAGCTGCCCCTTGATCCAGTAACCCGACCCCGAGTCGGATATCTTCGGCTTCGCAGCCCGACCCCGAGTCGGCTGCCCCTTGATCCAGCAATCCGACCCCGAGTCGGATATCTTCGGCTTCGCAGCCCGACCCCGAGTCGGCTGCCCCTTGATCCAGCAATCCGACCCCGAGTCGGATATCTTCAGCTTCGCAGCCCGACCCCGAGTCGGCTGCCCCTTGATCCAGCAATCCGGCCCCGAGTCGGCAATCTCTCGACAACGACAGGCTGTTCCCCTGAAGCACGCCACGACCCTCTGTCCCTGCAACGGTCGTATCCGGCGCTGCTCCACGATCTCCTGTAACAGCCGTACAAGGCGGAGCTCCACTACGCCCTGTCACGGCCGTACCCAGCGCTGCCCCACGACGCCCTGTAACGGCCATGTCAGTGGCAACTCCATCGTGCCACACGATGACCAACCCCCCCCGAAGGACCCCCCAGCCTGGTATATATGCTGCGTGGGGGAGAAGGGGGGAGGTAAGCAAGAACTTCCAGAGCATTCTCCTACTACCTGCAATTATCTCTCCTTCTCCTCCAATCTCCTCTGACTTGATCGTCGGAGGGCCCCCACTACCCCAGTGGTGGTGCGAGGCTTGCTTGCAGGTTTCCCGGTGGAAGGTGGAGCACAATCAACACCAACCAAGGCAACTCAGATGGAATCCCGTTCACACCGCTGTGCCAATCGTTCTCGGTTTGGACCACCAGCAACAGTTGGCGCTAGAAGGAGGGCCGAATCTTAGAGCGATCGTAATGGCACGGCGAGGTGGTCGTGGAGCTTCCAATGCCTCCGGTCGCGGGGCCTCTCGCGCCTCCGGCCGGGAGGCCGCTGCTCTCCAACACATTCTCAGCAACACTCCACCGTTCCACCCCCTATTCAGATGGTCGAAGCCGCTCAGTTCGACCAGTTAGCCCAGCAGGTTCGCACCCTCGCGGAGGCGGTGCAGAACCTGCAGGGTGTGATGTCTCGGGCGCCGCAGCGGGCCCAGGAGCCGCTGCTCCCTGAGCGCTCACCTGTCCTCCTTAAC